>NC_136804.1:27290158-27305158 GCF_951216825.1 Electrona antarctica | reverse complement strand
GTGATACTGTATATATATACAGTACATTCTGTTACAATTAAAAGTCCGGAATTCAAAATGTACTTGACTGAAAGTACTAAAGTATTGGCACCAAAATGTACTTAAAAGCACCAAAAGTAAAAGTAGGCAGTATGCAGAATGTCCCGTTTCGAGTTCTCAAAATGTATAAAACTCTCGTGAGAAGAGCGGAGCCACAATGTGGTGGAGGGTGGAGGTGGGTGGAGGTGGGTGGTGGTTAGGCATGTAACGATACACTCAACTCACGATACGATACGTATCACGATATGAGGTTCACGATACGATTTTTCACGATATTTTCAACACAATTATTTTCCAGACAAATGACCGAAACATCTTCTTTTTTTTTAATGATTTATCTTCCCCCCAAGCTTTTTTTTACAATTTTTATTTAACTACATTGCAAAAGTAGCATTACTTTTCAAGTAAAATTACTTAATTTCTGTGCAACAACTGTAAACATGCTTTCATGTTTAAACCTAGCTCGAGTTAACATTTCTTCTTTTCTTTGATGGCATAGGATAGATGTAGACCTATTTGACAGTGCAAAAACAATTGCCTTCCTTGATGTATTAATGCGCGTCAATAACGACCATCACATTTCATATTTCATATAATAAATCGATACATATCGTCGGGATATAATATCGATATATATCGATATATCGTTACATGCCTAGTGGTGGTGGGTGGTGGAGGTGGAGGTGGGTGGTGGAGGTGGAGGTGATGGCGGGTGGTGTGGCTTTATGATGGTGGGCAGCTTGAATACTCACTGTTGATGCTACCTGTTAGTGCATTAATGTTGTTCAGGCCCATGGTGCCCGCCAGCCCTTGCAGGGTGCCCAGAGAGCCCAGAGAGGTCAGCGAGGTCATGCCCGAACTAGCTGTGGTTGCTGGGCGGGGGGGGGAGAAGAGAGAGTGGGAGAGCAGATCGGGGAGGAAAGCGGAAGAGGCCGGATTGTTGGAAAACAGAAAAAGGATATAAAGAGGTGGAAAGGGAGAGAGAGAGAGAGAGAGGGGCGAGAGACAAAAGAAGCAAGCACGTTAGACGAGCGAGGGCAGACGAGACGACGGCCGAAAAGGGACCGTCGACATCTTTAGGCGTGATCAAGTCGCAGGTTTCACGCGGCTCGCCTAATTATAATCATTTACGATTTACAATTTAACTCAGAGGGTGTACAAATGTAACAAAAGGGGCAGTGTTCATTTTGTTGACTAAGAATAACAGACTAAAAGATTAAGATTATGACATTTAGTCGACTAAGACTAAATAGGACTAAAACTAAAACGGTGTGCTATTCAAAAGACCAAGACGAAGTCAGAATCTGCTGTCAAAATGAACACTGGTCCATTTGGTTACAATTTTACACTTTCCGAGTTGCAAATGGATGAACTGACAGTAAGGATCAGGGGTGCATTTACTTTGAACCACATGGGTGGCTGAACAAGTGTTAATACAAAGCAAAGGAGGAAAAAAAAGGCTATCCAGCAAATACAGTCACACACAGCTCTGCAAGAAGCTAAACATCTGGGTGTTTGCAATGATCCTTGTGTGGAGGGTGATATAATGTGTCACACGCACACGCACACGCGCACACACACACACACACACACACACACACACACACACACACACACACACACACACACACACACACACACAGTATAGCCCGCAATGCAATTTAAATGTATTGATGAAGCACAATGTGTTTTCACTGAGCCACAGTCTCGTCACTGACATGGAAATACAAAACGAAACGAGAGATTGTGACGCGTACAGAGCAGACACGCCCGCACGCACACACACGCGTGTGCACACACACACACCCACACACGCGTGTGCGCACACACACACACACACACACCACAGATTGACAAACACACCTCCGTGCATAGCGGCTTCAATTGTGTGAAACTCGTGCAACAACATGGTTCAAGTGGGTGAAGTGCTATGTCGGTGGTGTTGGGTGCGTGATGTCACGGGAAACATGAACTAGCACCCGCGTTTCCATTTTTAGTCACAACGACTCCCTCTATATCCCCCGTACCCTTGATCTCATCAAAGACGTGTCGACAAAGCAGGATTGTTGTTGAATACATTATGAAATGGAGCGATAAAAAAGCAGAAAAAAAGCAGCTCTGTGCTGGCAGCACTTGCGGGTGCAAAACACAAGCCCTGTCTCCATGCAGAGGAGTCTATATTTATCAAACTGGCATGACGTCTCGGTTTCATCGATGCACATGCACAACGCTGGGCCGCTCATTCACTTACGGCCGTCGGCCACCGAGTATAGTTGAATCTGAATGTGTGCGATTCAAGGCTGGGCTAATTCAGCGAGACAGACAGAGAGAGAGAGAGAGAGAGAGAGAGAGAGAGAGAGAGAGAGAGAGAGAGAGAGAGAGGCGAAAGTACAGCATGTAAAATGTAGGGTGAGAGTAAGAATAAAAGGAAGTAAAAAGGGAGAAGAGTGTTGCTATTCATTCCAAAGCAAAGCAGGTCTGTGGTTGGAAGCGGAGAGCAGAATGGGAGCGCCGCTGTGAGAGGGGACAGGAGAAAAGCTTTATCGAATTCATGCTCTGCTTTGTGTCTGTACACTCGGAACGGAGACGGTCGAGCGAGCTGCCGCCACCGCTGCCAGAGAGCGAGGCTGAGAGGACATGAAAGGTGGAAGGAGAGAGACGAAGGTGAAACGGGAGCTTGTCAAAAAGGAGGGCAGTGGAAAGAGGTGAGGGCAATGAAAGACGGGAGCACGAGGAATAGAAGAACAACAGGCTGGTGTGAATGAGGAGGAGGTGGAGGTAGTCTGATCGTCTCCCGCTAAAGAACCAGCCATGTTGCTGAGTACTTTTAAGTCCAAAAATCAACACCCATGTGAAGTGGGGGGGGCGCTAATATAATAACTCATGTTGCTATGATTAGGTGATGTAATGGTGATGTAAAACAAACACGGACAAAACAAACATTAAACTTTCTTTATTGTTAATGGCATTTAATGTTTGTGTTAGGGACAAGATGACGTACATTTCCGTTCATTGTCAATGGCGTTTTTAATGTTTGTTTAACTAAAAACAAACATTAAACCTGTATATAGTAGGAGGGGCTAGCGCCCGCCGTCAACAACAACAACACACAAAGGTGTGCGCGTGTGTGTGTGTGTAGGCACTCCTTCCCCCTGAAACAAGTCTGCTTCATCAAGGTTCCCGTTTCTCTGTGGGGCTCTATGGTGCAAACAAAGGAGGGTCAAATCACTTAAAAAAGGGCAGGCACCCCAATACAGACTGAACGCAAACGCACGCACGCACGCACGCACGCACGCACGCACGCACGCACGCACGCACGCATGCGCACCAAACAGTAGTCTGGAAGTATGGAAACCAGACAAAAGACTCTGAGCTACATAAACAAAGAGACGTGTGAGGGTGACTCGGTGGTCGAGCCACCTACATGCCACATGGACAGGAAGTGAGGCGCTCAGACAGGAAGACGCGAAACGAACAGGCAAGGCGTTATGGAGTCTCTATGGAGATGGTGAGGTGGTGCAGAGGAGGTCTGGAACGTTGTCGGAAGCAATAAAGGATGAACCAGTGGGGGGAACAACACGACCACACGACACCACGGGCATACTGCTGCGCTGCGGTGGCGCTCGACAACATCGGCACGAAGATCAAGAACAATGGAGGCGGGGGCTGTGGTGGTGGAGGACGGCGACAAGTGAACGATGACAGTGACGGTGACAATGACTCATGATGACGACGATGGCGTCGGGGTTTTTGCAGCGCAACAACAACGGGTTTACGATGGCGATGAGAGCGGCGTGGAGAGCGGCTAGACGGAGGCGGTGGGGGGGAGGTGGAGGGGGGAGGGCAGTCATCAGGGACCCCCCCCATCCCTTCCGAAACACCCCCCACCACCACCGCCACCGAGGAGGAGGTGCAGCGTTTTTACCTGGGCTGGTCAGCGCTGCCAGGGAGGCTGCACTGGAGGACAGGGCGTTTGCTGAGGGGCTGGCTGAGTTTTGGGCCGCCGCCGCTGCCGCCGCTAAAGTGGCCAGGTTCTGCAACTGCAGAGCACTCATACCTGGAGAGAGGAGCCAGAGAGGGGTGGGTGTCAAACCTGGGGGGGAGCGAGGCCAGGGGGGGGGTCTCACTCCCGAACCGCGGGACCAGCATGACGAGGTGTGTGGACGAGGGGAGGGCCTAACAATCACGGCTGAACAGTTTGGATTCCACAGGCGAAAATGGTCCCGTCTCTTTGCAATCGCTCGGGGTGTGCCGTCAGTATTAACACCCTGAGCGCACATGGACGAAGTTCTCCGCCCTTTCAATTAGTAACACCCAGCGCCCAGGACGGAGATTATTGATATCAAAACCGATCGCATCGCTCCACAGGCTGGGAGCGTCTGTTGCGCAACATTCGATGTTGCGCAACAGTGGGACGTCATCGAAAATGTTCCCCCCGTTTAGCCGACGAGACCGAAAATCTTAAACCGTTGATAACTCTTGATCTAAATCATTCCGTCCAATTCTAAGCAAAGATTATTTGTTAGACACCGCGTTCCAGTCGCTAGTCACGGTAGAATGAATCATACCTCCCGTTGTTGTCGATCGTTGTTGTCTAATCTGTAGGAATCATACACCGTGGTTACAGTACTGTATTGTAGGTCTAACATGGGACAACCGCAGCAAACCTATCCTTGATCCATTCATTGGTAATTAGCCTGTTGGCATTAGCATATGGGCCCATACTTAAGCATAATTAATGACCACATGCCAAAAGCTAAATGATGGCTAAGCAAGGGCTATAAAACACCTTCTGTGGGTACAAGTAGACCTTTCACCTTGCTTTTTGTGTCCGTGTATGTGGGCGCGTGAGTTTATGATGTGTGTGTGTTTGTTTGTGTGCGTGTGCACACACGCTTGGCATTTTACACGGCAGTTGTACAAGCCCTCGTAAAGCAGACAGAAGCGTTCATCAGAACAGAACTGTGTTATCTCTAATGAGCAGCTCCGAGTCTAAACAGAGAGATCCAATATTATGTGCCGTACGTGGTGGCGTGTTTGTGAGCATGTCGTCATATTAGGAAATCAACTCAAAAGAGGCGGACACTTTGTCAATATGAGGTATGTGTCTGTATATACAAGTCTGAATGTATATACAGTACCATGAGAACACACACACACACACACACACACACACACACACACACACACAAGACCACAGGAACGAGACACCACAGGGAAGAGTATATATGTCTTGTTCGACACCGCAGTGGAATTATTGCACAGGACTGCCTGTCTCTGTGTGCCTACTTGCAAGTATGTACTTTATACATTATTATACTGTATATGTTTGTCTATGCTTAAGGAAAATGTCTGAACGAAAATTAATCGCATGGATGCACCTGGGACGTATCCTCAGTGATGTATCCCAAGGTCATCAGGGTTTCGGGTCTCGCGAACTACTCTGCCGGGACTGGGAGGCACCATTCTGGCGTGTGGAGGGACTAGGCTCTGTGGGTTGACTCCTGTCCGGGCCCCTCCTACAGTACGTCTCACCAGGTCCACTCCTGCTCTCAACAGGTCCAGGACCTGTGCGTTGCACCAGACTCCCAGCACCAGACACTTCATTCAGGAGTGAGTTCTTTAGCCACAATGATTCTGCAGGCTCCACCTGGGCAACGGTGGTACTGCAGGCTCCACTTGTGGCTCGAATGGCCCTCCTAAAGGCCTCACCGAAGGTTTTTTGGGCTTCCTCCTCACGGAGGATGCAGGCCAACCCATACTGCTCCCGGGGTACCGTCTACATTCCGGCTGTCACCCGTCTCTCTGGTGGTCACCAGACTATACCTGGTTGTCACATAGTATATTGCTATGAGTCACTATTAAACAGAATACCTCAGAACGAAAATAAATCGCATGGATGCACCTGAGACGTATCTTCAGTGATGTATCCCAAGGTCTATATGCTACTTGAGAAAAATCAAACTTAAACAGCATGAACAAATCCAAGTCGTGAAGTCAGACTAATTATTTTTGGACAATCTTCTGTGATACATCAGAAGCTAAATTGAGCCGGTTTCATTACGTGGCAAAATGTGCCAGAAGTGATACAGACATCATTTGCATGCACTGCTTTCATCGAATGAGCATACAATGAAATTTAGGGCAACGACCAAAGAGCATTTTCTATGAATACGGGTCTGTAAATGAGGCTAGAGAGAGTGGAGTATCCACAAGCGAAACAGCAGGAGAATGCTTGCTGCCTCATGGGGGGGGGGGGGGGGGGGACTCACAGATAATGGTGAAAGCCCATCTGTGAGAATACCACTTCATTGCATTGCTTCATTCCTACTGGGTGATCAAGTAAAGCAGTTACCTTTTAACAACATTCTTGCTGAAGTTTCCATACCACTCTCTGTGGGTTTGGACGGGCATTACTAGACGCAGTGCTTGGATTGTGAAGCACCAACGTAATCACGCACTCATAAACCCACTTAGGGGACTGTCTCAAAAGGGGACACTCCAAAAAAATAATCTATCCAGGGGCGACCACGAACACCACAGCTGCAAGTCTTTACCCATTCAGCTTTCTTTCAGCCAATACAGGAGCAAACGAAAAAGACATGTATTGCACTTTTAAGTGAAAAGCCAAAGCCACACCTTCAACACCAGAGGCCGCCAGAGCTCTACCCATGAAGTGCCAGCCATGTCAGGGCGACCATGGGAAAAAGCTAGCGGATGTTTACTTCAGTTTGAAGTAACCGGCGCTAAAAGTCGTCCATCGTCCATCATCGGAGCAATGGAGGTGGATTGTCCAGGCGATCATAGTTTTTGGCATATCTAAGTCAAATGAAGCTCTAATCACTCATTTTGAGCGCATTATGAGCTATAATGCAAATAAAGACGGTATGCGTGCGTGCACGCGGTGGATTTTGTCCGTTTTTACGTTGTTAGCTAAAAATGCAAAAAAAAAGAAATGTTAATTATTATATATTTGTTTTCCTCGATTATCCACAATAAATCAAATATTGTTATCTCGGGCTCCATGGAGGAAAGACTCGGGAACGTCCACAGAACTACCGCATGTAGTGCCCAGGAGGACGTCTGTGGACGTCTTTGTAATTTTCTTTTCCAAAATGTCAAAATGTGCCTCTAAATGTGGGCACCCCACTTCGCTATTTTGAAAGAATGAAAGGGCACATAATGTGTTAATATGGAGCTTTCCAGAGAATGGTGCGCAAGTAACTAGGTTAGAGAGACATGTAGACGTGAAGCCAGAGAGAGAGAGAGAGAGAGAGAGAGAGAGAGAGAGAGAGAGAGAGAGAGACACTCTGTACTCTCAGAGTTAAATTAACATTGAAGATTTCACTGTGAAATATAATCTACTTCCCCACATCAGGAGTCTGAAGATGTATCCAGGCAGGGCTGTGCAGATGGAGTGTGCACTGTGTTTTCAGTGTGTGTGTGTGTGTGTGTGTGTGTGACTGTGTGCGTGTGTGTGTGTGTGTGTGTGTGTGTGTGTGTGTGTGTGTGTGTGTGTGTGTGTGACTGTGTGTGCGTGTGTGTGTGTGTGTGCATGCACGTGCGTGTTCTCTGGGGCCAGTGTGGCTCCAGGAGGAGCCTGCATGGCAGAGCGTGCGTGGCAGTGCCAGGCCGGTGTTGGCTGTGGTCTAATTGAATGCTCATTGGGGTAATTGAGCCTCTCACAGCTCCGTGGCTCCTCGTGCTAAAGACTGGGACCAGATGTCACTCAGCTGTCTCACATCTCCTGCAAATCACAGATTTTCTCTCTCTCTCTCTCTCTCTCTCTCTCTCTCCCCCCCCCCCCCCCCCCCCACCAGATGGATGGCCAGGCCAACGAGATCTCAGAATTCAGCTGCCATTAAATGTCCTAGCTGGGATAAAGCTCGCGCACCCACGCTTTCAGCCGCTTTTATGTCCAATTCCCCGTCCCAGGCGGCATTGATACTGGTGTTGCAATACGGGATTAATTCATTGATTAAGCTGGCGGGGATTGTGTTAATTGAAAAATGTAATGTCGTCGGGTAGGACATTTCGTGCGTGCGTGCGTGCGTGCGACATTTTGAATCGCAAATATATTATTGCCTGAAAAATTCAACTTTGGAGAATTCACACTGAAAGTCGAGAACACAAGAAGGCTACACAACTTCAAAACACCATCATTTTCTCCCCGGAACACCAGTCGCACTTAAATCAGTCGAGTTTTTCCACTTATAATTTTTTTTTCTCCCTTCCTCGGCAGTGGCAGCAATTTCTCCTGCGCGGGCGAAGCTATAAATATTCCCCCTGTTTCCCACTGTCAACCAGCTAAACAGCCTACAATTAAGAGCTGACAGGCATCTCACCGAGCGCCCACAGAGAAAGAGAGAGAGGGGGGGGGGGGGGGGGGGGGGGGGTGTTAGAACAAGAAATGGAGCTAGAGAGCGAGAGGTAAAGAAAGAATAGAAGAGACGGAGAGAGAGCTAAGAGAGCGATAGATGCAGGGTGAGAGAAAAACACGTCTGGAGACTGAAATGTAAACGCTGAAGGGCAGCGAGAGGCGGGAGAGCAAGGTGTAGACGAGATAAGGTGGTGCGTGCGAGGACGGAGGGTATATGTGGAGAAAAGAGTACAAGAGTACAAGATGGCAGAGGGAATGAGCACTGAGATGCTGTATACCAGGCGTGTCCAAACATTTTTCAAAAGGGGCCATATTAGAAAATATTAAAAACACCCAAGGGCCAACTACATACCTTCGGATTCAAAAAATGCTATAATAATCAGGTCAGGTGCTGTGAACACAAAGTGTATCTCAGCCTTTTTTCAGCCTTGTGTCACATTGAATGGGCCGTTCATAATACAGTTCAGGTATGAAGCTGTGGGCCGTAAAACATTCGTCCCAGGGCCGCATTTGGCCCCGCAGGCCGCACTTTGGACACAGCTGCTGCATACTAACTAGAGGGGAGTATAGTATGAGCGGATCCAACTCTGACGTGGCAAGACCGCCAGAGGCCAGCAGAGGGCGCCCACGTGAGGGAAAATACACCACCGAAGCCCCATTTAAAGCCAGAACAATGTTCTCTTCTCTCCGAGACAGAGTCCTCGTCACTGCTCTGTGACGCCCAGGGCCCGCGCTCATGCATGCACACGCACACGCACACGCACACACACACACACACACACACACGTGCACGCAAGCAGGCGCACACACACACACACACACACACACACACACATTGGTGTGGAGATCAAGACAAATCTAAGCAAGCGTCGTTAATACATCTGCAGGGCAGAGATGTCTTTTGGAGTCTAACATGCGAGTTCATCCGTTATGCTCTTTGGTCCCATTTCAGTCAGGAACAAAACAACGAGAACAGGAGGGGAAAAAAGTTGTGGCTTTGGGGTGAGTTGACGGGACACAAGTGAGGGGTTTAATTCAGGTTTTCAGGAGAACTTGTGTGTGTGTGTGTGTGGGGGGGGGGGGACTTATTCTGGGGGGGGACTTATTCTGACTTACCTGCCATCTGCTGGATCCCGCTGATCCCGCTGAAGGCTCCTAGGCTACTGGTGGAGGTTGCTTGCTGGAGCAACTGATGGAGAGAGAGAGAGAGAGAGAGAGAGAGAGAGAGAGAGGGGGAAGAGCAGACAATAAACAGTGAGCAGAGAACATAGCGACTGCGTAATGTATTCCTATACATACAGGACACTCCAGGCGTAATGAGGACTTCAGTGATATGGTGCTGTATGTGCATCGGTGCTCCGTGGCTAAACGAAACAGCTAATAGACTCTGATCTCTGCTCTGAGCAAACAGGCATAGTTTGCATTCATTCCACAAAGACTATCCCAGACAGGCCGAGCATGAGAGCTCTGATCGAGCCCACTTGCTGACTTAATTAGATTTAAAAACAAAAAATAAAAGGCTGATGCTGTCAAAAAAAATCGATCCTTCAATGATTTAAATGAACATCAAATTAATAAAAATCTAGTTTCTATTGTGAGTTTTTTGTTTTGTTTTGGGTTCGTTTTTTTGTTTTTGGAGGACTAATGCTTAATATGTACGCAGCCATACAAAAACAGCCAATACACAAGCTCATGCTGTTTGTCTTATTTTCAGTGTGCGAACCCAACATAATTAGAGAGAGAGAGAGAGAGAGAGAGAGAGAGAGAGAGAGAGACCGAGAGCTAGAGAGAGAGAAAGCGTGAGTGCGAGTGAGAGGATGAAAGTCCTGGTAAAATCTAGGAGACAACAAAGAATTTTCTTTTCTCTTTTTTTCAAAAGACAGGTGCAACTTGTACTGAGAGGATCAACAAACTGGGGAGTTGAAGATCTAGACTAGACTTGTGAAAATGAGCTTGACTCGTGTATAAAATGGAAAAGCCAAAACAAGCCCTGAGACACTCTAAGGAGGACTCTAAAGCAGCAGCTCTCAAACATCTTCACATTGTCACCCTTCTGAACAGAGCTTTGTGCCAGGCAGGGACAGCTGTAATATTCTTTTCACACACACACATTGTATAAAGCTCACGGAGCTTTATACATTGGCTATGTACAATAGCTAAAAAATAAGTATAAAATATGCCTGAACGCGTTCAACAAAATAATGTTGATGCTGTTGAAATGTTGTTGTTTTGCTGGGGACCCCATGGGACCCGTTCCACAAGGTCGCCTGGGTGGGGGGGGGGGGGGTCCCCGGACCCCACTTTGGGAACCACCACCCTAAAGAATGAGGCTGACGGGTAGGAGATGACACAGGATGATCGAACCGAAGCAGCCCAACCGTGTGGCCCCGCCTACAGAGGGAGGAGCCGCCACAGAGCCAGGCTGCTATTGGATCATCGCAGCGCGACAAAAGCCCCTCCGCCACCGACCCATCCGATGGCCGCCCAATCAGAGGTCTCGCTGACCGCCGCAATGCAGTGGAATTTGGTTGCATGTGTGTCAATTTAACGGACCGATGACGTCAAAATGGACCGGTGTTAAATTAACCCTAAGGGCCCGTTTGGGTCCATTTTGCAGTGGCGTAAAGCAGTGGTTTTCAACCCTTTTCATATCAAGGCCCACTATTTATTCGGCATTTGAGCCACGGACCACCATTTGATGACATTTAGCCTCTCAGACCCAAAACTAAAGAATATGTTGTTGTCGACGTTGGATAATATTTTGTCCATAGCGAAATGCTGTTAGGTGCATTAAGCGTGTATTATGTGAATTCAAATGTTGTCTACTCTTAAAATGAAATTGGTATTCTTTGGGTATATTGTCGTTGAGTTCATTGAAAGCAAACTAGCAAAGCTCAAATCAAATTAATATAAGAACCATGACAACTCTCCTGTGTATCCCATTCCCCACACGGGGATAAAGAAGAGAGCAAAGTAGGAGCTGTTTATAAGTGCATTGAGTGTCGCGCCTTGTTAATATTCCATTCAGCCAAGACCGGTACATGCATCTGCTTCTGCTAAAACTCTGATGATTGCGTGTAAAAAACAAATGATCCGTTTGGTTAATTTTAAATGTATGCACTCTGAGGAGACGAGACACGTCTCTCACACCCTCTGCTGCAGCGCGCAGCCTGCAGGGAACCTCTCTCTCTGTCTGTCTGTGTCTCTCTCTCTCTTTCTCTCTCTCACGCATTAATCATAAAATGGTAATTGGTCAATACGTCCGCTATATTATTTCATATAGTCCACAATTATGTCTGCCTGGCTGGGTCGGGTCTCTCGGAATGTCGGAAATAATCGGATCTCGGTCGGGCTCGGCGCCGCCATTTGACACGAAATTGTCACGGTTTTGAAAAATTGAAAAGAAAAAAATATATATATATTTTTTTTTACATAACGGTAGTTAAACCATCTGCTGCCCCCTGCTGGACGCAGAACCAGAGACTGCCGAGCCGTTTGTAATGTAACACACGCTGGACTCACATCCTGTTTTGGCGGCCATCTTAGATGCTAAATAAATAGCGTCAATGCTAGCGAGCTAAAATGAAGCCATCCTTGCTCTAGAAAGCGCCAATGTTCCCATCTAGACCACCGGATAATCAGCAAAGACCTCCGAACAACGCACGTTTTATCCAAACCATGGAGAGCCGTAGATTTCGAGTTGTTCAGCTTTTTAGTCAGCCTGTATAAAGGGAGGTGAACGGCAGAGCGGTTGCGCAATCTGGTGCCAAGGCCAAGCAAAAAAAGAAATCAGCGATCCGGTTTGATATCAATAACAAAGCTTATCAGACGGAACGTTACGCCGGAAGCAGTTGCCGGTTGGATTCCAACTGGCGGAACCTTCCGTCAGAAGCAGTACATTTGTTAAATAACTAGTCGACTAGTAAACTAGGCAACGAGTCAACAAGTAAAAATCACTAGAAGTGAAAGCCATAGTAGATAAACGGAGTGAGAAATGAAACGGAAGAAGCGGAATGGAAACCGCAGCACAGGTAACAGGTAGGAGAGACACGGACGGAGGAGGGAGTAAGGAAGGAGGGAAGGAAGGAAGGAAGCAGAGTTGTTTTCGTCGACTAAAACTAAGACGAAAAATGTTCGTCGACTACCTTTTTTCACTGACAAAAACAAAATGGAAACTAAATGAAAACTATAAGCTATGATGACTAAAACTATGAGACTAAAAATACTGACAATTTCGTCAACAAATAAAAACTAGACTAAAATGTTGGGAAGGGAATATAGTGGACAAGAGATCCAGTATAAGTCATTTTATACTTGGTTGCATGCTGAAAATAGCTATTTTTGGCTATTTTCAGCAAGCGAAAAAAACAGTCATTACGACGGCATCAAGCCCCACCAAAACACATTTTGTTCGACTAAATCACCTGTAGATTTAGTCGACTAAAACTAGACTAAAACACTAAAACATTCCAGGTGACTAAAATGTGACTGAAACTATAAGTAAAAACAATTAAAAAGACTATGACTAAAACTAAAAATAGAAATTTGCTGCCAAAAACAACACTGGAAGGAAGGAAGGTGGGGGGAGGGGGGGTGGGAGTGGTGGTGGGGGTGGGGGCGTGGGGGGGGGGGGGCACTGACTGCGGCGGCTGCGCTGGCTGCGGTGGTGCAGTAAGGGGTGACGGCAGGCGACGAGAGGCCTCCTCTTACAGCCAGATACTGCGGGGTGAGGCCGCCCAGGCCCGTCAGGCTGCCCCAGGTGGTGGCGCTGTTGAGCTGCTGCATCTGCTGCGCCAGCTGCTGCTGCAGGCGCCGCTGCTCCTTGTCCTTCTGCGTGTCGGCGAACTTCACCACGATGGGGGACGAGCAGCCCTGTGTGGGGGGAGGGGTGGGGGGATAGGAGAGATGGGGGTGGGGCGTTTAGAACAGTGGGGTCTCACACTTTGTCATGTCAAGGACCCCCCAAAATGACACTCATTAATTAGCCTGCGGGACCCCCCCCCCCCCCTCCCCCATTTGAAAATAGCAAAAATAACCGATCTGCAAGTAGCACTTGTAGCACAAGATAGCACTTTAGATACTTAGATAGCATCTTACAGACTTATAACAGGTGATGTAGACAGCACTAGAATTGCATTGTATGTAGTCATAGCACTTTATAGTATATATAGTATAGTATAGTATAGTATTGTGGTGACCCACATCTAATGACATTGAGAGACATTCACCAGAGGAGAGGTATTGTGCCTTTAAGAGCACAGGTTCAGGGAGAGAGTAGAGGATTTCCGGTTCCGGGTTATTCTATTGTGATTATTACCGACAGTGTGTACTGTAATCTTTTGTATGTGGTCTCCTGTCTCGCTGTTTCCTTACTCCACAGTATAGTATATATGTATAGTTTAGTTTCATTATATAGAGATTCCACTGTTACGTTTCTTAGCTTACGCATGTTTCATGAATACTACTTTTTATGTATGCGATGTATTGCTTTTCTGTTCTTGCCTAATGTAAGTCGCGTTAAGAGCGTCTGCTAAATGCCTAAATTGTATCGGTTATTTTTGACAGTAATATGCAATGTGGCCCTCTGGAGTGGGGGTGGAAATATAGTGTCCCTCTCCATCGTCAAAGTTCCCCACCCCTGCGTTAGGTTTGGCATGAAGGGCTGATGTTGGTAAAAAAAAAAAAAAACATCCAATGACACACACACACACACACACGCACACGCACACGCACACGCACACGCACACGCACACGCACACACACACACACACACACACACACACACACACACACAAGCAAGCAAGCAAGCAAAAGCATACAAAGTCACCCACAAACATACTTCACAGTACACATATGCACATAAATATATGCATGCACCTGTGTGTGCACACAACACATCATTTATTTAAAACCTGTATTTATGCATACAATAAAGGCAGGCAGATGAGAAAAGTTCCATGGCAAACAGGCAGAGCGCAGTAGTGCACGCACACACACACACACACACGCACACAGTATACATTTTATTTAGGGTACGCATAATAGAATACAGATACAGTGGACTAAGATAAATCTGTTTTTTTTGCAATGATACCCTGGTGAAAGGGACACACACACACACACGATCACTGACACACAATCACACACTAACATGCGCGCTTAATCGCAGACACGTAAAATGACTTCTATTTAAGCCTACAATAAAGGCACGTACACATTAGACAAATTTGCGCGCACGCACACACACACACGCACGCATGCACGCACGCACGCCCGCACGCACGCACGCACGCACGCACGCACGCACGCACGCACGCACGCACACAATGACCCTGGAGGTATAGCGTGCCTTCTTTCTCTGTAAGGGCTCCGTTGTCTTTCTGTCCAGAGAGAGATTTCCTGAATTCTAGAACTATTTCATCATCTCACATGGAGACTGTGAGAATGTGCACAAGAGACAGAGAGAGAGAGAACCTTTTAGGTTTTATGAGCTCAGTTACACGCAAACAGCCTGAACTTTGAACATTCAGTGGATTGTCTGTGGTCTGGGGTTTTCTCTGTGTTCTGAAGCCTGTTGAGCC
>NC_136804.1:27277019-27289958 GCF_951216825.1 Electrona antarctica | reverse complement strand
CCGGTGTTAAATTAACCCTAAGGGCCCGTTTGGGTCCATTTTGCAGTGGCGTAAAGCAGTGGTTTTCAACCCTTTTCATATAAAGGCCCACTATTTATTCAGCATTTGAGCCACGGAACCACCATTTGATGACATTTAGCCTCTCAGACCCAAAACTAAAGAAGATTTTGTTGTCGACGTTGGATAATATTTTGTCCAAAGTGAAATGCTGTTAGGTGCATTAAGCGTGTATTATGTGAATTCAAATGTTGTCTACTCTTAAGATGAAATTGGTATTCTTTGGGTATATTGTCGTTGAGTTCATTGAAAGCAAACTAGCAAAGCTCAAATCAAATTAATATAAGAACCATGACAACTCTCCTGTGTATCCCATTCCCCACACGGGGATAAAGAAGAGAGCAAAGTAGGAGCTGTTTATAAGTGCATTGAGTGTCGCGCCTTGTTAATATTCCATTCAGCCAAGACCGGTACATGCATCTGCTTCTGCTAAAACTCTGATGATTGCGTGTAAAAAACAAATGATCCGTTTGGTTAATTTTAAATGTATGCACTCTGAGGAGACGAGACACGTCTCTCACACCCTCTGCTGCAGCGCGCAGCCTGCAGGGAACCTCTCTCTCTGTCTGTCTGTGTCTCTCTCTCTTTCTCTCTCTCACGCATTAATCATAAAATGGTAATTGGTCAATACGTCCGCTATATTATTTCATATAGTCCACAATTATGTCTGCCTGGCTGGGTCGGGTCTCTCGGAATGTCGGAAATAATCGGATCTCGGTCGGGCTCGGCGCCGCCATTTGAAAGCAATCTCGGAACGGGTCGGAATCGGACGAAATTGTCACGGTTTGGAAAAATTGGGGAAACATTTTTATATATATATATATATATATATATATATATTATTTTTTTTACATAATGGTAGTTAAACCATCTGCTGCCCCCTGCTGGACGCAGAGCCAACCGCAGACTGCCGAGCCGTTTGTAATGTAACACACGCTGGACTCACATCCTGTTTTGGCGGCCATCTTAGATGCTAAATAAATAGCATCAATGCTAGCGAGCTAAAATGAAGCCATCCTTGCTCTAGAAAGGGCCAATGTTCCCATCTAGACCACCGGATAATCAGCAAAGACCTCCGAACATCGCACGTTTTATCCAAACCATGGAGAGCCGTAGATTTCGAGTTGTTCAGATTTTTAGTCAGCCTGTATAAAGGGAGGTGAACGGCAGTGCGGTTGCGCAATCCGGTGCCAAGGCCAAGCAAAAATAAATAAATAAATAAATCAGCGATCCGGTTTGATATCAATAACAAAGCTTATCAGACGGAACGTTACGCCGGAAGCAGTTGCCGGTTGGATTCCAACTGGCGGAACCTTCCGTCAGAAGCAGTACATTTGTTAAACAACTAGTCGACTACTAAACTAGGCAACCAGTCAACAAGTAAAAATCACTAGAAGTGAAAGCCATAGTAGATAAACGGAGTGAGAAATGAAACGGAAGAAGCGGAATGGAAACCGCAGCACAGGTAACAGGTAGGAGAGACACGGACGGAGGAGGGAGTAAGGAAGGAGGGAAGGAAGGAAGCAGAGTTGTTTTCGTCGACTAAAACTAAGACGAAAAATGTTCGTCGACTACCTTTTTTCACTGACAAAAACAAAATGGAAACTAAATGAAAACTATAAGCTATGATGACTAAAACTATAAGACTGACAATTTCGTCAACAAATAAAAACTAGACTAAAATGTTGGGAAGGGAATATAGTGGACAAGAGATCCAGTATAAGTCATTTTATACTTGGTTGCATGCTGAAAATAGCAGATCTACAAGCCCTTGGGCTTGTAGATCGGCTATTTTTGGCTATTTTCAGCAAGCGAAAAAACAGTCATTACGACGGCATCAAGCCTCGCCAAAACACATTTTGTTCGACTAAATCACCTGTAGACTTAGTCGACTAAAACTAGACTAATACACTAAAACATTCCAGGTGACTAAAATGTGACTGAAACTATAAGTAAAAACAATTCAAGAGACTATGACTAAAACTAAAAATTTAAATTTGCTGCCAAAAACAACACTGGAAGGAAGGAAGGTGGGGGGAGGGGGGGTGGGAGTGGTGGTGGGGGTGGGGGCGTGGGGGAGGGGGGCACTGACTGCGGCGGCTGCGCTGGCTGCGGTGGTGCAGTAAGGGGTGACGGCAGGCGACGAGAGGCCTCCTCTTACAGCCAGATACTGCGGGGTGAGGCCGCCCAGGCCCGTCAGGCTGCCCCAGGTGGTGGCGCTGTTGAGCTGCTGCATCTGCTGCGCCAGCTGCTGCTGCAGGCGCCGCTGCTCCTTGTCCTTCTGCGTGTCGGCGAACTTCACCACGATGGGGGACGAGCAGCCCTGTGTGGGGGGAGGGGGGGGGGGAGATAGGAGAGATGGGGGTGGGGTGTTTAGAACAGTGGGGTCTCACACTTTAGATAGCACTTTAGATAGACTTAGATAGCATCTTACAGACTTATAACAGGTGATGTAGACAGCACTAGAATTGCATTGTATGTAGTCACTTTATAGTATATATGTATAGTATAGTATAGTATAGTATAGTATAGTATAGTATAGTATAGTATAGTATAGTATAGTATAGTATAGTATTGTGGTGACCCACATCTAATGACATTGAGAGACATTCACCAGAGGAGAGGTATTGTGCCTTTAAGAGCACAGGTTCAGGGAGAGAGTAGAGGATTTCCGGTTCCGGGTTATTCTGTTGTTGTGATTATTACCGACAGTGTGTACTGTAATCTTTTGTATGTGGTCTCCTGTCTCGCTGTTTCCTTACTCCACAGTATAGTATATATACATTTAGTTTCATTATATAGAGATGCCACTGTTACGTTTCTTAGCTTACGCATGTTTCATGAATACTACTTTTTATGTATGCGATGTATTGCTTTTCTGTTCTTGCCTAATGTAAGTCGCGTTAAGAGCGTCTGCTAAATGCCTAAATTGTATCGGTTATTTTTGACAGTAATATGCAATGTGGCCCTCTGGAGTGGGGGTGGAAATATAGTGTCCCTCTCCATCGTCAAAGTTGCCCACCCCTGCGTTAGCTGGTTCAAGAGGAGGTTTGGCATGGAGGGCTGATGTTGGTAAAAAAAAAAGAAAAACATCCAATGACACACACACACACACACACACACACACACACACACACACACACACACACACACACACACACACACACACACACACACACACACACACACACACACACACACACACACACACACACACACACACACACACACACACACACACACACACACACACACACACACACACACACACACACACACACACACACGCAAGCAAGCAAAAGCATACAAAGTCACCCACAAACATACTTCACAGTACACATATGCACATAAATATATGCATGCACCTGTGTGTGCACACAACACATCATTTATTTAAAACCTGTATTTATGCATACAATAAAGGCAGGCAGATGAGAAGAGTTCCATGGCAAACAGGCAGAGCGCAGTAGTGCACGCACACACACACACACACGCACACAGTATACATTTTATTTAGGGTACGCATAATAGAATACAGATACAGTGGACTAAGATAAATCTGTTTTTTTTGCAACGATACCCTGGTGAAAGGGACACACACACACGATCACTGACACACAATCACACACTAACATGCATGCTTAATCGCAGACACGTAAAATGACTTCTATTTAAGCCTACAATAAAGGCACGTACACATTAGACAAATTTGCGCGCACGCACACATGCACGCAAGCACGCACGCAAGCAAGCACTCAAACACGCACGCACGCACGCACGCACGCACGCACGCACGCACGCACGCACGCACGCACGCACGCACGCACGCACGCACGCACGCACACAATGACCCTGGAGGTATAGCGTGCCTTCTTTCTCTGTAAGGGCTCTGTTGTCTTTCTGTCCAGAGAGAGATTTCCTGAATTCTAGAACTATTTCATCATCTCACATGGAGACTGTGAGAATGTGCACAAGAGACCGAGAGAGAGAGAACCTTTTAGGTTTTATGAGCTCAGTTACACGCAAACAGCCTGAACTTTGAACATTCAGTGGATTGTCTTTGGTCTGGGGTTTTCTCTGTGTTCTGAAGCCTGTTGAGCCGCAATGAAAACAACAATTTGCCAGCAGATGTCACTGTTGAGGGATTTTTTTTGCTTGTCAATCATCGCTTCTGCACCCCCTCTGAAGCATAGGGGAGGGGAGGGGCAGGGAGGAGAGGAGGCGGGATTTGTGGACCGTGACATCACAGTCCACAGGCAGATCAGAGCACTTGTTTGAGCCTAATTGACCTATAGCTAAGCCACTCCCCAAACTGCTATGGTCCAATCACAGCTAAGCATAACATGGGTTAGACAAACCTCTCCACCAATAGGTTTCCTATATGATAAAACATTGTTTTAAAAAAGAAATTTCACGCAAATATTTGATAAATATAAATGAACCAGTATTTCATGTGTAAAATCCATGATATTTACATTGGAATGAATGAGCCCGGCTGGGAAGTGTCTAATTGGGAGTGTCTAAGTGGGAGAGGGCGGGGCTTAGCTAAAGGTGAATTATTCCGAGAACACCACACCACAGAAAATCCACTGAATGTTCAAAGTTCAGGCTTTTTGGGGTGCAATTGAGGTCAGAAAAAAACAGGTCCGTTTGGATCCATTTGTACATTCTCAGAGTTAAATTAACATTGATTTTACAATATAAATTGGGGGTCCCAGAGATAGAAATACGATTAAATGGGGGTCCGTAGACTCATGTCAAACTGGGGGTTGAGAATCACTGCTAGAGCCGTGCAAATCTTCTCTTATGGGGGTCCCTGTCATATCTCAACTTAATGAGTCAAAAAACTGAGATCCTCTTATTTGGCCCATCACACTCCACCACCCCCTTCCAGTCACATCTTGGCAATCTGTCAAAGACAGTTAAGACCTCGGCCCACAAATTGGGTGTGATGTTTGACCCTGACTTGTCTTTTAATGTGCGCAAGTTGTACAATCATGTTTCTTTCAACTCAGAAATATTCCTAAAAGTAGGTCCTTTTTTATCATTTGCAAACCTTGAAAAGTATTTATTTCATCTCGCTTCTTAGACTACTGCAATTCACTATATACTCAGGGCTCAGCAAAAAAGTTATGTCCCGTCTTCAACTTGTACAAAACTCCGCAGCTAGACTACTAACAATTAAGGTCTCGGGAGGCAGGACCACATTACACCAATCCTGGCTGCTCTCCACTGCAGGCTGCCAGTGACTTTTAGAGTTGATTTCAACATTTTATTGATTACTTCTAAAGCCCTGGCTGGCTCCCAGCTATATCTGGGATATGCTGGAACCATACAGGCCAGTAGGCAGCCTTAGAT
This sequence comes from Electrona antarctica, assembly GCF_951216825.1. Classification (NCBI taxonomy): domain Eukaryota; kingdom Metazoa; phylum Chordata; class Actinopteri; order Myctophiformes; family Myctophidae; genus Electrona; species Electrona antarctica. The sequence continues at coordinate 27,284,543 of NC_136804.1, read as the reverse complement.
CCTCAGGTCTGGCTCCCAGCTATATCTGGGATATGCTGGAACCATACAGGCCAGTACGCAGCCTTAGATCCTCAGGTCTGGCTCTCTTGGAAGTTCCCTCCACTCGCCTGGTGGTCACCATATGGGCAACCGGGCATTTGCTGCCCGCCGGGCACCCAGACTCTGGAATTTATTTTATTTACCAGTAAAATCACATTGAGACCATAGTCTCTTTTACAAGTGCGCACTGGCCAAGAGAAGAGTCAAATAAATGTTACACAGCTCTGCCAGTAACAACAAATACAGGACATGACAAGACAAACATATGACATCCGTAATACCAAAAACCTACTACCAGGGAGACTCAGAGAGAGTCTAAATAGCTATCCACTAAACCAAGTACAGACTAAAAGAGACTAGTAATAACAATACTTAAAAAAAACTACTAAGCTAATATAAAACTAAGAACACCGCAATTGCTACTCGTCAAAGCAGGAGCAATGGCTGGAGAGTGTGCCAGAGGCAAGCCTCTTAAAAGTCACTAGGGGGATCAAGGAAGCCAATTTTAATCTGGTCTGTAGATCGTTCCACGCCCAGGGCCCAAAAAACGCAAGGGTTTTTTTCCCTGCCTCAGTAGGAATGACCTGCCTTTGGCTTTAACCCATTTGGGCCTGACGTCGAAATAAAAAAAAAAGTCTTCTGAAAGAATATATATTCAAAGATTTGTGCCGCATTTTCACGATTTTTCAAAAATAGCAGACCTACAAGCTCGTAGCGCGCCACTCGGTGGCGCGCTATGAGCTTGTAGATCTGCTATTTTTCAATAGCTAAAGTATAACATAATGCTTAGTTAAAACCCCAAAAGGGGTTCCCGTACAGAATGGATTAAGGCTATAGCTAACTCAGTGTCAACTTTCAAATCACTTTTGAAAAGATATTTGTACACTAAAGCCTTTTTCATCATGTTGCTCATGTCCATGTATGTATATAACCTGACTCCGCCAGATGGGGCAGCAGAGAGTACGGCCTGGCCAATCAGCAGCAGCTAGAGGCGGGATAGCTGCTGCTGATTGGCCAGGCCGTTTTGTGGCCGGGCATCAAGTCTGCCTGAGAGTTCCCAGATGGGAGCAGGAGGGGGAAACCCAGTGTACTCTCTGCTGCCCCATCTGGCGGAGTCAGGTTAGTATGTATATGCTTTGGTTCTATATTATTGTCTTATACGGTCTATTTTATGCATTTAATTTGCTTGTTGTTGGTTATCCCTTGACACTGTAAAGCACTTTGTAAACGTGAAAAAGTTTGGGAACCATTGCTTCTTTTCAATTACCTGTCCCCGTCATATCCACTTACATTACGCCCTGACATTCACACACGTGTGTGTCTGTGTGTGTGTGTGTGTGTGTGTGTGTGTGTGTGTGTGTGTGTGTGTGTGTGTGTGTGTGTGCTGTGCTGTGCGTGTGTGTGCTGCGCACGCGCGTGTGCTGTGCGTGTGCGTGCATGTGTGTGCGTGCGTGCACAGAGGTTGGTGTTTCAGTAGGTGTATACTGTATATGCTGGACAGTAAGAGAGTATGAATTTCTGTGTACGTGCAACTGTGTGTGTATATACTGTATGTATGCTGTATGTATACTGTACGTATGTCGATTTCTGTTTGTGCGTATGCATGTGTGCGTGCGCACGTGTGAGTGTGTGCGTGCATACGCGTCCTCTCCACCACGCTGGGCCAGGGGGGCTTGACTCTTATCAGCGGAATGAGCACGTCTGCTGTCTGAAGGAGGCTCAGGCATATTTACTCCATCTCGCCACGACTCATTTTGCCTCTTTATTCTGACCGCAGACGGATGAAGGAGGGAGGGAGAGGGGGGGAGGGAGAGGGGGGAGAATTGCATTCGGAGAGAGAGAAAGTGTCAGTCTGGGTCACGTCGCTGCAGTCAATTCCCCTCGAGACAGAGGGGCTCGCTCACTCCCCTCTTTCTCGCCACTAAATATCTCATTACTCCGGCTGGCACTCGGCGAGCGAGGGAAATGCGGAGCCCCGTGAATGAGAGCCCCACCCTGGTCCCCCTGCCTGGGAGAGGGTGGCGGAGGGCCATGCAGGGGCCCCCCGCCGGAGCTCCGGAGACACGGGCGCGAGTTGACACTTTACTCTGTGCACGCACGCACGCACGCACGCACGCACGCACGCACGCACGCACGCACGCACGCACGCACGCACGCACGCACAGATATGCGGTATATATGGATGCTGCTTGAAGCTGATCCCTGGTAAACAGAATACCTGGGCCAGCGTCTCCGCCAAAAACACGTATACTTAAACGGCGGAGCTGTCAGTGTCTATACAGAGCACTCTATCAGAGAGCATTTACACGTCGTCCGCCGTCTCTGCCTGACACGCACACAAATGCAGTTGATACGTGCGGACATATTTATAGCTCGAAAATCAATCCATCCCGCCAAGTGCCTATCATTTATATATAACCCACCACACACACACACACACTCACACTCACACTCACACTCACACACACACACACACACACACACACACACACGCGCGCGCGCAAAAGCACACAAAGTCACCCACAAACATACTTCACAGTACACATATGCGCATAAATATATGTATGTATGTATATAACACACACACACACACACACACACACACACACACACACACACACACACACACACACACACACACACACACACACACACACACACACACACACACACACACACACACACACACACAAGCAAAAGCACACAAAGTCACCCACAAACATACTTCACAGTACACATATGCGCATAAATATATGTATGTATGTATGTATATACCACACACACACACACACACACACACACACACACACACACACACACACACACACACACACACACACACACACACACACAAGCAAAAGCACACAAAGTCACCCACAAACATACTTCACAGTACACATATGCGCATAAATATATGTATGTATGTATATACCACACACACACACACACATACTTCACAGTACACATATGCGCATAAATATATGTATGTATGTATATACCACACACACACACACACACACACACACACACACACACACACACACACACACACACACACACACACACACACACACACACACACACACACACACACACACAAGCAAAAGCACACAAAGTCACCCACAAACATACTTCACAGTACACATATGCGCATAAATATATGTCTGTATGTATATACCACACACACACACACACACACACACACACACACACACACACACACACACACACACACACACACACACACACACACACACACACACACACACACACACACACACACACACACACACACACACACACACACACAAGCAAAAGCACACAAAGTCACCCACAAACATACTTCACAGTACATCCCGCCAAGTGCCTATCATTTATATATAACCCACCACACACCATCAACTTCCTCTATCTCTTTCTCTTTCTCTCTCTCTCTCTCTCAATTATTCCACACATGCAGCCTATACATTGTGTCCTATACGCACACTGCATGTCACGACCCGCGTGGCGGTCCAGCACCGCTAATGGGACAGCCGCCGAGAAAACGTTGTCTGCGACGATCGCCATATGGAAATGCTTTGAGGACGCAGCAGCCCTATACGGTCTCACATTCACACAGCAGTGGGCCATTAATCTAATTGGTGGTCAGTCTCTCTCCACAGACACACTTAACCCATTTAGACCTGAGGACAAGTGTCTTCTAAATCCTGACAGTTTTCAGAAAAAAACTCATGTTTCTGTCAGTGGTTCTCAAACTGTTTCATGTCAAGGACCCCTAGAATTAGATGTATTTGGCCCGCCGACCCCCATCTGAAAATATGTTGTTCCTGGGGACCCTCCAGGCGCAAAGATTTGAGTTAAAAATGGTAAATGGTAAATGGTGCATTTATATAGCGCCTTTATCCAAGGCGCTTTACATAGATTGTGCATTACATTCACCCATTCATCCATTCATACACCGATTGCGGCGGAAGCCATGCAAGGTACCAACCAGCACATCGGGAGCAATTTGGGGTTCAGTGTCTTGCCCAAGGACACTTCGACATGTAGACAGGAGGAGCTGGGATTCGAACCGCCGACCCATGGATCATTGGACGACCTGCTCTACCTCTTGAGCCACAGTCGCCCGAGTTAAAAACGTTCGCTCTGAAAGAATATATATTCAAAGATTTGCGCCACATTTTCACGATTTTTCAAAAATAGCAGACCTACAAGTTCATAGCGCGGCACTCGGTGCCGCGCTATGAGCTTGTAGGTCTGCTATTTTTAAATAGCTAAAGCATAACATAATGCTTAAAACACCAAAAAGGGTTCCCGCCCAAAATGGGTAAACGAGACACAGCCTTTATAACACTTTGAGTGCCACCTGGTGGACAAGGACAGTGGTGGCGCTTGGGTGCCACATATGATGAGAAGCAATTTTAGCATGACGCGCGTCCGGTTTTGTCGGCATCTTGGATGTTAATAGCAATAGTGCCAATGCTAGCGAGCTAAGGCGCCGTCCATCCTTGCTCGAGAGAACGCCAATATTCCAGTCGCGATCAGAATCAGAAATGACCTCCGAACATCGCCGATCCGATCAACACCATGCACGGACAGCAGAGAAAACAGCGTGGAAAGGCTGCGGCTAATACGTGCGGCTAATATGTGTGCATGCGAGGCCCTAGCAACCGTGCATAGCAACCGGAGCACTTCCAGAAATGGAATTCCTATATCGACATAAAGCGCATTAAGACGAGCATGCTCGCCAAGAGCACCTCGCGTATTTATTTTATAGGACGAGTGTACTCGTCTCTAAAGCATCAAATGTGTTAAGAAAAACGGCTTATGTTAGCATTAGCTCACGTTGTGTATCTTTCGCCAGAATCGTTAATATGTTGAAAATGCGCGCACACATTTCCTGGTGCTGGGGGGACTCTATGGGATGCGTGCGCACGTTTCCTGGTGCTGGGGGTATGCAAGCAAGGCGTTGCCTAGCAACCGGGCAGGGTGTTAAAAGTAGATTTTCAGCTAAATCGTTTCATATTCGATATAAAGCTTTATCGACGAGAATTCTCGAAGTTGGCATTCGCGTGGTGTGCGCTATGAGCTTGTAGAGCATAATGCTGAAAACACCAAAAGGGGTTCCCGTCATGAACGGGTTAAAAGGCAAAGGAGCGGAGACGTGGCGACAGAGAAAGCCTCTGTTTGGCAGCAAGTGTGCGTCTGCGAATGCAGAGAAGCCGAGCACGGTATTTTTGGGGTCCTTGACATGAAATATTGAGCACCACTGACATAGAAACATGAGGTTTTTTAAGGAAACTGTCAGGATTTAGAAGCCTTTTTTTATTTTATCATCCTCAGGTCTAAATCTGCGTTAATACAGATCTGTGATGATGAGGATGTGTCGGATGGTGTGGTTTATCACGGTGTCGTTCAGAGGTCAGAGGTCAAGTCAGTGTCCAGATCTCACAACGTGCCACAACACAAAGTGCTGCGTTGTGAGCTTTATATTGGCTCTTTTTGCGTTTGTATTTAACCCATTCAGACCTGAGGACGATTCTACAAAAAGAGTCTTCTAAATCGTGACAGTTTTCAGAAAAAATCTATGTTTCTATGTCAGTGGTTCTCAACGTTTTTCATGTCAAGGACCCCCCAAAAACCTAACCCAAAGGTATTTGCCCGGCGACCCCCATCTGAAAATATGTTGTTCCAGCAGGGCATATGTTCCATATGTTGTTCATAGCGTGGCACTCGGTGCCGCTACTCGGTGCCGCTACTATTTTTCAATAGTTAAAGTATAACATAATGCTTAAAACACCCAAAAGGGGTTCCCGCCCAGAATGGGTTAAAAACCTCGGTGTAAAAGCCATCAAAAGCTTGCATGATTGTGCGTATATGTATACCGCTGTGCGAGTGAATAATGTGTGTGTGTGCGTGTGTGTCTGTAATGTGTTTGGCTGTGTCTGCGTCTATGTATGTGTGCACAGCGTGCGACACCGTGACAGGGGTCTCTGGTGACGTCTGAAACAGAAATCAGCGGTGATAGAACACAGCGCGCTGGGAACAGCCTTTAAGTGCATCTCCAAATGACTTCACGCACGGCCTGAATAACACAAACACAAGCACAAATCAGCCACCACACCACGTGGCTCACAAAGTCAACCAAATGAGGTCTGTATATATTATATACCCACTTCTCTTCAGAGAGAATGCCTTTTTTACTCCATCCAAACTTTGCATGCGTGTGCAAATAAAATGGCTGTGTGCGTGCGCGCGCGCGTGTGTGTGTGTGTGTGTGCATTCGTGCTAGTGCATTCGTGCGAGTGTGCGCGTGCGTGCTTGTGCAGGTTCTAGTGAATTACCTGTCCCGGTCATATCCACTTTCATTATGGCCTGACATTCACAGATTGTGTGTGTGCGCGTGCGCGCGCACGCACGTGCACGCGTGTGTGTGTGTGTGTGTGCGTGTCCAAGTCCTGAATGTCACACCATAATGAGAATGGATATGACAGTGACAGCGCCATCAACGAACAGAGCGCACGCTGTCTCCTTCTCTTCCTGTGACATGTGGCACGCACGCGCACACGCACGCGCACACACACACACACACACACACACACACACACACACACACACACACACACACACACACACACACACACAATTCTGTTGTATCCACAACAGCAACATCACCACCAAGACAATAACCAAACTCCATTTGCCAACCTTCATTCCCTCATTCAGACCCAAAGTAATTACTTTTAAATTGCAAAACTGAGACACTAACAATCGGATGTGGCAATTTGGGTCTGCCTCGGGCTAGACAGCTTGTTTTCAAATGGAAATGAAGGTATTTTGCCATTGTCCACCGCAATATCACTGTGTTACGGTTTGAGTCTTTCCTGCACGCCTGATAAAAAGCAAGGGGACACTAGCAGTGTTTCCAGGAACATTGTGACTGTCGAGAGAGTGCCGGATCATTCTAGCTTAACGCCAATACGGGCGGTCCCTCGTACAAAATGCAGACTAACGCGTGCGGCTGGCGCAGTTGATGGCCACCAGACAGTGGCCTTGTGTTTAGAGTGTCCGCCCTGAAACTGGGAGGTCGGGGGTTCGAGCCCCGGCCGGGTCATACCAAAGACTGTCAAAATGGGACCCAATTCCTCCCTGCTTGGCACTCAGCATCAATGGGTTGGATTGGGGGGTCAGTCCCTGCTTGGCACTCAGCATCAATGGGTTGGATTGGGGGGTCAGTCCCTGCTTGGAACTCAGCATCAATGGGTTGGATTGGGGGGTCAGTCCCTGCTTGGCACTCAGCATCAATGGGTTGGATTGGGGGGTCAGTCCCTGCTTGGAACTCAGCATCAATGGGTTGGATTGGGGGGTCAGTCCCTGCTTGGCACTCAGCATCAATGGGTTGGATTGGGGGGTCAGTCCCTGCTTGGTACTCAGCATCAATGGGTTGGATTGGGAGGTCAGTCCCTGCTTGGAACTCAGCATCAA
>NC_136804.1:27269519-27272019 GCF_951216825.1 Electrona antarctica | reverse complement strand
TGTCTTTGGCTGTCATGAACCCAGATACTCCCAATTAGGAGACGAAATATGTCTTTCCTCAAGGAAAAAAGCTCTTAAATGAAAAGGCTCCCTATCCGCATCATGTTTTTTATTCCATTTTGATCCACACAACGCCTCCAAATAAAGCACCTCCCAGCGCCCGGTCGTCGATTCATTAACGTCAGAGCGGCTACAAATCGGAGAAAAGAATCCTCCTTTTCTTGTGTGGCATGGCGCATGCGCGTGTGGGGGTGTGTGTGTGCGTGAGTGCGTGTGTGCGTGCGGGGATAGATGGGACACGGTACCAGGACTATAAATACCTCAACGGGCCGCATTCTGTCGTCAGCGGAGGACCAAACAGTCCTCTAATGAAAGTAGGGTAGCTCCCCAGGCCCGGCCCATCCACCAGTGGTGCGATCCATATTTTATTAATAGCAGGGTGGTGGAGGGGAGTAGTGCATCTCTGATTGATACGACGTTTTAACAGGAGGCCCAACAGCGGAGCTAAGTGGGATCCAGGGCCTCTGCTACGCAGTATACACAGTCAAATATTCCCCAAAATGCATCCGTTTGTATAGCTCTGACAGTGGTATATACGTGCTGTTTACTACTGGTCCCCGGACCTGAGCTGAGCTGGACCAGCGAGCTTCTTTCTACCTGCGTGGCTAGCGTTGGGTGGCTCAAGCGGTTAATGTCATAGTTGAGGTCGGGTGCCCGCTGGCCAAGTGGTCCAGACCGTCCAGGCGCATGCCACATATATAGGCTCTGGGCCTGACAGCGCGCCGCGTGTTCGAGTCCCGTTCATGACGACCGTTGCTGTGTGTCTCCCTCCCCCTTTCCTGTCATTCTTCACTGTAACTATCAATAAAGGCAGTAAAGCCAAAAACAAATCTTTAAAAAGAATTAGGCGGAAAATATTCTACAGTACGGCTGGCGAATCGAAAATATTCAGGAGGAGATAAAAGGCCAGCCGAAAAACGGGAATGGGAGAAGGAGGAGGAGGTTAGGAGGTAAGGTAAGGATGCACGGTGTCTGGCAAATAAAAACACTGAAAGGATTCTAGGAGGCAGGGAAGCAGTGAGCGTGTGATGGAGCAGTGGATGTCTCATGTAGAGAGAGAGAGACAGAGAATACAGAGGCAAGCGAAATGGTGGAGCAAAGGAGCATGGGAGTTTGAGTCTCTAGACTGAGGTGGGGGAAAAACGTGGCTGCTTATAGACGCAACCTTCAAAGAGAGAAGAATCTCAAAGACAGCGTTCAGAAACATTTCAACGATAATAACGTACATAACAACAACAACAACAACAACGTCAACAGGAATAAAATGGTGGGGGGAAAAAAGTGTATAGTATACATACATCACATGACCAACACATAAGACACTGAACCTGTGTGACAATGACAGTGACAGCTTTGTGTGACAGCAGGAGCAGCGGGAGGGTGTGGGTTCACTCGCTCGCACGCACGCACGCACGCACGCACGCACGCACGCACGCTCGCACGCACGCACGCACGCACGCACGCACGCACGCACGCACGCACACAACACGCACGCACGCACACACGCACGCACACACACACACACACCATCTCCCCAGCACACAGAGAGAAACCACAGACAGAAGGGGGTGGGTGGTTTGGGGGGAGAGAAGAGGGGGGTTTGGGTGAGGGGAAGGGAAGGGAAGGTTGGGGGTGTGGGTGGGGGTGTGTTGGGTGGGTGGAGGAGGAGGAGGAGGGGGGGGAGGAGGAGGAGGGGGAGGGAAGGTCCCTGCATGACTAGCGGGGAGAACATCCCTGCTCTGTATTCCTCGTAGCCGCCACGCTCTCCCTGCATCGCTAAAGGATGCGCTAAAGGATGCGCTAAAGGATGCGCTAGAGGATGCGCTATTATAGAGGATGCGCTAAAAGATGCGCTAGAGGATGCGCTAAAGGATGCGCTAAAAGGTGCATGGAGGTGCTTCTGCCTGCTAGCCGACGCCGTTGCCGTTGGAGAGACTGCCCTGAGGTGGCTGTGGTTTCAGAATTTATTAAGCCAACCTGGATGTTGTTTTTTTTGTTTTTTTTAATATTGCATTACTAGTAGCGAACGGTACACTTATACCCCTTTGCTATGGGAACGTCGACATGGCGCTATAGCGCTTGATATAGCTTATACGAACAGCGCGGCTAACGGGCGCTCTGAAAGGAGGTTGGGTATAGGGCGAGGATGAGGAGGAGGAGGAGGAAGAGGAGGGAGAGCAGATCGGGGTTAGGGGGCAAAGGAGCTGTGTTGAGAGAGAGAGAGAGAGAGAGAGAGATAGAGAGATAGAGAGAGATAGAGAGAGAGATATGGATGAGGTATGTTCATGTGCAATAGGTGTGTGTTATGCTCTCACTGGACGGCGGGCGGGCCGGCTGTGTCATGCACACACCTCTGCTGAGTCCGTCCGGCCCCCGGAGGATCCGGCACTCCTCGATCTGCCCGAACGCCGAGAACATGACCCGGATGTCGTTCTCGTTG
>NC_136804.1:27260058-27269319 GCF_951216825.1 Electrona antarctica | reverse complement strand
TTTAAATATCCACCAAAAACTAAGAGACAGAAGGAGGCAGGGGGGGGGGGGATGAATACATTCCTATCCACTCCGTCTCTCTCCCCCCCCCCCCCCCCCCCCCCCCCCCCCTTGCTCCAGGGCTATAGGGGAGAGAACAGTGGAGCTACCAGACAAGATGTTGTCCTGTTGTACCTCTCTCCCCCCCTGCTCCAGGGCTATAGGGGAGAGAACAGTGGAGCTATCAGACAAGATGTTGTCCTGTTGTACCTATCATTAAAACCAGGCACAAGAGAAAGAGCTATAGGCTGTGTTGGATACTTCTTTGACAATTCTTAGTCATGCATGTTGTATAATATATTAAACACATTAAACAAATGTCGGGTATAGCGGTTTACGCGCGGTGGAACACTGGATTAAACAATTATTGGCCGTCAAACTGTTAATAGGGGATATAATACAGCCAGCCGTATTAGTATTTTGTAGCTATTTTGTACTTCTGTATGTATTTTGTAATATACTGCATTTTCCTTTATTCTGGAGAGTGGAGAGTTGGTGAGGGGTGGAGACTGAAGCCTTGATCATTAAATGGACTTCCTCTGTCCTCTCACCCCCAAACCAAAGCTTCACCACATCTGTCTGTTTGGAAGACTTTGGAAGAGAGTCCATAACCTGCCCCTGAATGAACCCCTGAGAAAGACTGCACTATGACCAGAGACCAAGAGTTCTTGTAATTGTCAGGCCGCCGCAGCGGGGTCAACTCTGCTTGGCTGGTGGTGGTTTCATTGTGAACAAGTGAACAGGGTAAAGTACTGTATATCTGTACATCTTTTATACCTGGCAGGTTAACCCATTTTGGACTGAGGTCGATGAAAAAAAAGGCTTCTATAATCCTACAATTTTTCTGAAAAAACATGTTTCTGTGTCAGTGGTGCTCAACCTTTTTCATGTCAAGGACCCCCAGAATTATCTCTATTGGGCCACGGACCCCCATCTCAAAATATGTAGTTCCAGGGACCCACCAGAAGCAAATATTTTAGTTAAAAATGTTCACTCAAAAATAGCAGACCTACAAGCTCGAAGCGCGCCACTCGGTGGCGCGCTACGAGCTTGTAGGTCTGCTATTTTTCAATAGCTAAATTATAACATAATGTTTAAAACACCAAAAAGGGTTTTCCGCCCAAAATGGGTTAAAACAAAACCAGGACAGGCAACGTACTGTCCTGGTGGCAGGGAAAACTAAATCCGCAACACAGCAGATCGAAACAATGCTATACAACAACTATACTTTGGTGCACTCGCGTGTATTATTTTCAAAATGTTTTATTTTGTTGTTGTTAGGAAGCAGCTAACCCACAGCCAATTATCTATCACTATATGTTGATGGAGAATAACGTTCTTGTCCAATGTCCAAATTGCCATTTCGACGGACAGCAGCTGCACTCACAGGCATTGATAAAGAGAAAAGAAATAGATATATCTATGTATTTTACAGTCAGTCATGGACCCTTACGTTACGTATTTTGACTCTTTGAGATATAAATGAACACTCCAGATTTTGGGCAAAACTGTGCAACGGTAGACAGGCTGACACACAATTGCACGCACGCACACGCACGCACACGCACACACACACACACACACACACGCAGTGAGTGTGCAATTAGAGGAGGCTAGGTGTAGGCAGAGGAGAAGCACACTTACCCCCGTTAAGGTCTTTATGTTATGCAGTGCATTCTGGGCTTCAAGGGCGGCTTTCCTTGTGTAATATGTGACAAAACAGCAGCCTGGGGGAGAGAGAGAGAGAGAGAGGGACACAGGTAAGGACCAACAAAGAGATATTTACTTTCTCCATCCATGCACTTGGCCTTGCCGGTCGACACCATAGACAGCAGACGAATGAAAGGACAAAACAACCTGATAAGAGAGGAAGAAAAATGTTGTTCTGGATTCACTTTGAATGGTGGTGGTAATGGCTTGAGACACATGCGCGTACACACTCACACACGCGCACACGCACACACACACACACACACACACACACTCACACACTCACACACACACACACACACACACACACACACAGAGAGAGAGAGAACGTGAGAAGAGGGGGCTATCTCGCCATTAATCCTTCCATAATCCCGCAGAGGAGGGCTGAAACAGTGGAGCCGTACGTGGGCCATTCTCCGTCAGCAGCAGCAGCACAGAAAACAATCAAAACTGCACAGTCAGTCAGACAGAGACAGCAGGAGACAGACACCGACGTGAGACACGGGGAAATGACTCTATTTGGGCCGTGGGCCGTCTCCCCCCCCGTCCCCCCCATACCCCGGGACATCTGCCCTTTATGACACTTGCCCTGCGCCGCGTCTCAGTAGTGTGCGCGCGCACATCTGTAGTATAGGTGTATAGCACCATCCACACATCCCCAAGTCCCTTTGATGAGGCCGCGTGAGCGTAATGCAGCTGAATTCCCGCGGAGTCCCCTGAGTACCGGGGCCTGAAAAGTAATTGGCCCTTAGCCGAGCATTATCAACGTGGCGCGCATTATGATTGGGTGTGGCGTGCGGCCCGGCCGGCCCCGGCACATTAGCGGGGATAACTCTTAGCTTAGCGCTAGAGCATGGCCGTTATGATGATTCCCGCGGAGCAGGATCTCTGTTAACATATAAGCTTCGGAGGCATTATGATTGGGTTGTCGGACAAGGTGGAGGGAGCGTTGACTTGTCGCAGAATGCTAGTGGTGTTTAATGCAGCCGGTCTGTGTGTGCCGGACAGGCCGCACTATTATCCCACATTAAGATTCCAGTTGCACCTACTAGTGTGTTCGAGCAGGCCTCTGGTGTGGGATTAGCAATTCCAATGGCAATCTTATGGGGGCTAGCGCGTTGGGTTAGTGAGGGGGAATTACGATTCCGATGGCACTTTGCATGTACGTGCGTGCGTATACGTGGGAGGGTTAGCTTTTAGTATAGTGCGGCGTTGGCGATTCCACAAGCATAGTGTGTATATTATATACTCTAAGGGAGAGGGTTGGCTGTTGGCGCTGCTTTTTTGTCATTCCCATGGTGTAGCGCGGGGCCTGAGAGGCTCAGCCATGCAGCATGTGGCAGAACGTCCCAGGTGGTGGGCTGTCAAGACAAGGATCAAAGAGCAGAGTGGACCTCACATGCACACGCATACGTACGCACGCACACGCACACGCACACGCACACACACACACACACACACACACACACGCGCACGCACACGCACACACACACTCTTCTGCAGATAGTGCTTCACCTATTTAAGAGTCAATGCACTCCCAGCTCAACACACAGCAGTGGCGAGCCAATGAGAATATATTATGTGTTCACGTTTAAGTGTGGCTTTCTCTATGTTACGAAAACAGCATCTTGGCAACAACAACCTCCAGCCAAACGTATATATATATATATAGCAATACTGCAGATGAACCACGTAAAGCGACAGGTCTACACGGAGAGAAGTGAATGAGAGGACTATTGACATTCAGTATAGCAACCTGTATGGATGCTTTGGACAGCCCAGGCGTGCATGTCGATATGTGGCAAGAACACGACTTGTCTGCCGTGTTCCAGACACATACCACAGCAAGTTAAACCTGGCCCCCATTGTTTACTTCTGCTTCCATCACATCCAAAGCCCCCAGAAAGGCTGGCCAACGGTGAAGCTGCCTGCTGCAGCATGGGGTTTAACATTGAGCACTTCCACATTTTGGGCACCACGTTTTGGTGTAGGGTTACAAATGCGGAAGTAGGGGGGCACGGTGGCACAGTCGGTAGTGCTGTCGCCTCACAGCTAGAAGGTCCTGGGTTCGATTCCCGCTGGGGATGCTGTGGGCGCTGGCGGCGTGTTCTCTCCTCCGCGTCATCAGTGCCCATACCCGAGGCGGGGTTGGCGAAGGGGCCTTTCTGTGTGGAGTTTGCATGTTCTCCCCGTGTCCCCTAGGGTAGGTACCCTCACAAAAAACATGCAGTAATCCTGGTCTCTAAACTGCCTCCTCCTGGCCAGCCGGGGCACCTGATGGAGGGGAAAGGAACTGGTCGGAATAACGTGTTCCTTCCACACGCTATACGTCCAACCAGGAAACTCCCTCCTGTCAGGTGTAAAGGAGCTACTTGGACACTCATGCATGAGTGGAAGCATGAGTTCAAGTCTGTTGCTCTCCCCAGGTTGGCGGAGGGTGTGTAGCCCAGGATCACAGGGGTGATTGAACAGGGGTGAAAAATGGGTTACAAAATCGTGGGATAAAAATAAAATAAAATAAAAAAGAAGTAGAGCGTTCTTCTGGTTGCTCCAAAACGCCACTGAGCAACTTCCATCGAAATGAATAGCAGGGGGCGTGGCAGTCCGCCCTCTTTATAACACTATGATGTGATCACGTGAGATGTGATCACGTGAGATGTGATCACGTGAGGTGTGATCACGTGAGATGTGATCACGTGAGGTGTGATCACGTGAGGTGTGAGCACGTGAGATGTGATCACGTGAGGTGTGATCACGTGAGGTGTGATCACGTGAGATGTGATCACGTGAGATGTGATCACGTGAGATGTGATCACGGTGCGGTGTGATCACGTGAGGTGTGATCACGTGAGATGTGATCACGTGAGATGTGATCACGTGAGGTGCTACGCTATACTCAGCCAGGCACAATGATCTTCATATAAGTCTTATACTATAGTCTATGACTGTGCGATGCACATGCAGTTACTTTCAAATCTCGTAGTGTACGTGCACGTTTAAGAGTACAGAGAAGACAATGTAAGATGATCCGTATGTGTAGGATGCAACCACATTTCAAAAAAATTGGATCAATACATAGATAAAAAGAGAAGGATCCGGGCAAGATTCATCAGGGCAAGAATGATGAAGACCTGTTAGGTAGAAACATGTTGGCAGTTGCCTTTTAATTTAATAAAGGCGTTCCTCCTTTTTTAACCTTGTGTGTCCGGATCCTTCTCTTTTTATCCAATTACTGAGGATAGTTGATCTGCAAGCTCACACGTTCGTATAGTGATGCGATGTGACTTGTGAGCTTATAGATGTGTGTGCTCCTCTAAACACAAACATTTACCAGAAGGCTGAGATGGCTCAAAGCAGGGAGTTGTTGTAAAGGAACACTCAGGTCGAAACACACACCACACACACACACACACACAAACCCACTGTAAGAGGGGGGCAATGCATAATACATCCGTGCGCGTGCGTGCGTGCGTGCGTGCATGCGTGCGTGCGTGCGTGCGTGCGTGCGTGCGTGCGTGCGTGCGTGTGTGCGTGCGTGCGTGCGTGCGTGCGGTGCCCGTGCATGTTTCATGTGTATTCCACGTGTGCTTGAACACTGGTGTGTGATTGGATGAATGTTTGAGAGAGAGCAAAAAAAAACCAAGAGAATAACAGAGGCTGTGAATGGAATAGGAAGCAGCCCAGGGAGCTGCCCCGGATTCATAAATGCTTCATGGTGACTGAAGTAGGCCTTTTGACTGACTGAAGGTACCCCCCCCCCCCTCCCCCCCGCCGTGGACGCCAGGCAGGGGTCAATTCAACCAACCGCCGACCGGAGCAGGTCAATGCAGGCTTCCCAGGCCAGGTCAGAGGATGTTAGCACCACCCGGGGTTAAACCACATTCTGGACGGGAACTCCCTTTTGGTGTTTTAAGCATTATGTTATACTATTGAAAAATAGCAGATCTACAAGCTCGTAGCGCGGCGCTGATTGCCACGCTACGAGCTTGTAGGTCTGCTATTTTTGAGTGGTGCAACCACTCCAAGGAACAGCAATGTCCATCCCAACCTATGTGACTATGTTTAGAGGCCCCACGTCCCAGTACCCCTCCATGGGCCATGGTGTGGTGTGAAGGCCCCACGTCCCAGCACCTCTCCATGGGCCATGGTGTGGTGTGAAGGCCCCACGTCCCAGCACCTCTCCATGGGCCATGGTGTGGTGTGAAGGCCCCACGTCCCAGTACCCCTCCATGGGCCATGGTGTGGTGTGAAGGCCCCACATCCCAGCACCCCTCCATGGGCCATGGTGTGGTGTGAAGGCCCCACATCCCAGCACCCCTCCATGGGCCATGGTGTGGTGTGAAGGCCCCACATCCCAGCACCCCTCCATGGGCCATGGTGGGGTGTGAACTGAAGGCCCCACATCCCAGCACCCCTCCATGGGCCATGGTGTGGTGTGAAGGCCCCACATCCCAGCACCCCTCCATGGGCCATGGTGGGGTGTGAAGGCCCCACATCCCAGCACCCCTCCATGGGCCATGGTGGGGTGTGAAGGCCCCACGTCCCAGCACCCCTCCATGGGCCATGGTGGGGTGTGAAGGCCCCACATCCCAGTACCCCTCCATGGGCCATGGTGGGGTGTGAAGGCCCCACATCCCAGTACCCCTCCATGGGCCATGGTGTGGTGTGAAGGCCCCACATCCCAGCACCCCTCCATGGGCCATGGTGGGGTGTGAAGGCCCCACATCCCAGTACCCCTCCATGGGCCATGGTGTGGTGTGAAGGCCCCACATCCCAGCACCCCTCCATGGGCCATGGTGGGGTGTGAAGGCCCCACATCCCAGCACCTCTCCATGGGCCATGGTGTGGTGTGAAGGCCCCACGTCCCAGCACCCCTCCATGGGCCATGGTGGGGTGTGAAGGCCCCACATCCCAGCACCCCTCCATGGGCCATGGTGGGGTGTGAAGGCCCCACGTCCCAGCACCCCTCCATGGGCCATGGTGGGGTGTGAAGGCCCCACGTCCCAGCACCCCTCCATGGGCCATGGTGGGGTGTGAAGGCCTCACATCCCAGCACCCCTCCATGGGCCATGGTGGGGTGTGAACTGAAGGCCCCACATCCCAGCACCCATCCATGGGCCATGGTGGGGTGTGAAGGCCCCACGTCCCAGCACCCGTCCATGAGCCATGGTGTGGTGTGAAGGCCCCACATCCCAGCACCCCTCCATGGGCCATGGTGTGGTGTGAAGGCCCCACATCCCAGCACCTCTCCATGGGCCATGGTGGGGTGTGAACTGAAGGCCCCACGTCCCAGCACCCCTACATGGGCCATGGTGTGGTGTGAAGGCCCCACATCCCAGCACCCCTCCATGGGCCATGGTGGGGTGTGAAGGCCCCACATCCCAGCACCCCTCCATGGGCCATGGTGGGGTGTGAAGGCCCCACATCCCAGCACCCCTCCATGGGCCATGGTGGGGTGTGAAGGCCCCACGTCCCAGCACCCCTCCATGAGCCATGGTGGGGTGTGAAGGCCCCACATCCCAGCACCCTTCCATGGGCCATGGTGGGGTGTGAAGGCCCCACGTCCCAGCACCCCTCCATGGGCGATGGTGTGGTGTGAAGGCCCCACGTCCCAGCACCCCTCCATGGGCCATGGTGTGGTGTGAAGGCCCCACATCCCAGCACCCCTCCATGGGCCATGGTGGGGTGTGAAGGCCCCACATCCCAGCACCCCTCCATGGGCCATGGTGGGGTGTGAAGGCCCCACATCCCAGCACCCCTCCATGGGCCATGGTGGGGTGTGAACTGAATGCCCCCCCCCCCCTTCTCCTCCAGCCCTTGGGGCTCCACTCAACTGCTGACCCACATTAACTGCACTCTACTCAGTCTACTGCAATTACTGCTCACACAGCCCTCTGGGTGGCATGGGACATACACTACTGTAGTCTCTCTCTCTCTCTCTCTCTCAGGGAGATCCATCTCTCTCTCTCTCTCTCGTCCTGACATTGACTGATCGACAACGCTGGGAGAAAAGTGGAGAAATACTGTGCATTAAGATTCCGACAGTAATTAGAACAGCGGTCAGGCATTAAGAAATCACACCCGTGTGAACTGAGTGGTGCAAGGTCTTATATAGCCTGATCAGCTGTGGTCTGACGTAATGTCAGTGACCATAGTAACCATGCACATTTGTTTGGGTCCCACGTACAGGTACACACACGTACAGGTACACGGGTACATACACGGGTACAGACAAAGCTGGTTGTTGGAGTGGTTTGCACCACTCAAAAAAAGGGAGCGGGCAACACACAGAAAATAATCCTGGGTGTACAAATGTAACCAAATGTACCCTTCTGGTCCCCTTACTTATACATCTGTATAGACTCTTAAGAGTTAAACTATAACACTGAGGATTACAGTGTACGACCAACGCATGACTTCAAACAACGCTGCGTTCCTGGCAAACCCCTGGCTGGTGTTCTAATCCCGTTTCCACAGGACCCACTCCGGCTCTCAGCCCTTCAGAGGTGTATATATATATGATCGACGAGTTACTTTGGTGGAGCACCACTCCACCAATGTCACCCTGCAAATCCCCCCCTCCCTCCCTGCCTCCCTCCCTGGCTCCCTGGCTGCAGCACACACGAGCACAGCATTCTGGAATCAAAGCTGCCTTCTGGCCGACCCCCAACACTTTAGAAAGAAGAGATCCCAGCCCAGAAAAGGATTCCAGCCTCTCTCTGTGCTGCGAACCCGGCGACCGACTGAGTACTGAGGCATGCAAAAAAGTTTGAGCGCGCACGCACGCACGCACGCACGCACGCACGCACGCACGCACGCACACACGCACGCACGGCACGCACGGCACGCACGCACAAACAAATGTGACAATCCCCTATCCCATTTAAATCCACCTGCAGTGTGGCTCTCTAATTGGGCCTGGGTTGTCTGCTAACAAAGCTAACGTCTTGTTAAGCCAATATAATTGGCTGGTTTGCTTTAGGAAAGAATGAAATAAATAAGTTGTGCGTCTCGGGTCGGCCCTGTCTCAACTGAATCCATTAAAGCAGATAATTGCCTTGGACGTTAAGCATTGAGCGAGAGTATGCAGTTGGCTTGTAATTTCACAGCAAATGTCTGCATTGGAACTGGACGGCTGGAAGCTGCTGGATACACCAGGAAAACTCTGGAAGAGACGCGTGTGTGTGTGTGTGTGTGTGTGTGTGTGTGTGTGTGTGTGTGTGTGTGTGTGACTGAACACATTTCTTTGTCTAAATGTGCTTGAAATCCTGTGTGCGAGACTGTGTGCGCGCGTCCAAATAGACACACATTAGTTACTCAAAGCTTGAAATTATTTTTGCAATTGTTCCACTCCGCACAGAAATTGAATTATATTGCAGCTGTTTTTGCGTTCAAGAAATAGCTTTCCTGAGCAATAAAACTCTGGATCATCTCGTTCTCATTCTCATTGCTTTCCCATTTTTTTTCCATGAGACAAAACTGAACTCTCTACAGCACACTCCAACTTGCTGT
>NC_136804.1:27245058-27257558 GCF_951216825.1 Electrona antarctica | reverse complement strand
GAATTTGGCTCTAGAGAGACGACAGAGACACAGTGGAGGACAAAAACCTGAGAGAGAGAGAGAGAGAGAGAGAGAGAGAGAGAGAGAGAGAGAGAGAGAGAGAGAGATACGACAGAGACACAGTGGAGGACAAAAACCTGAGAGAGAGAGAGAGAGAGAGAGAGAGAGAGAGAGAGAGAGAGAGACGACAGAGACACAGTAGAGGACAAAAACCTGAGAGAGAGAGAGAGAGAGACGCACACAGACAGGCAGGCAGACAGAGCGCTCCTACTTTTCAAAATATAATCTGATTCAATAATTTGTTTGGCAGGCAGACACGTTTTCAACAATCCTTGTGCCACCCCACCTGTCTCTCTCTCTCTCTGTACGGCAGAGTGTATATCCCTCCATCCTCCCACACCATCACATCTGGAGTGTCATCAGCCTTCCACTTTGTGTCCCTCTGTTTGATGGCTGTTAATATGGCAGCATTATTGTCTGCCTCCTCGTTGCGCCTGTCTCTATTGTTTGGCCTCACTCCTGACAAATTCATCAAAGAGAACCAACCGAGGGGGCGAATGTGGGGAAAAGAATTGCGGCACAGCTAATGTTTTTTTTATTTTTTTGCACAATTGACAACATAAGTCTTTGTCCCCAATTTGTGTGCCACGAAAGCATGTTTCGCCTCGTCCTCGTCGTCAAAACATAATTGTATACGTGCTGTGGCATTCTTGTGAAAAGCCCTAAAAGTAGAGCACAAAACAATCTTGAACATTTCAGAATTTTATTGCGTGCGTGCGTGCGTGCGTGCGTGCGTGCGTGCGTGCGTGCGTGCGTGTCTAGGCGTGTGTGTGCATGCATGTGCATGTGCATGTGCAATGTGCATGTGCAATGTGCATGTGCGTGTGCGTGTGTATGTGCGTGTGTGTGTCCACAATCTCCCAAACCACTGTACTGATCAGAGCCAAACTGTGTTATGTCATAAATACATCATAGATGACATATTATGTTCGACCAAATACCACACCTCAATATCTTTTAAGTTTTTTATTTTTTTCCCCTATATTTACCCAGGGTAGTAGCTGAGCACAAGTGCTCATTTTCAGCAACGCCCTGCACATAGAAACACACAGACACACACAGACAGACACACACATTAAAACCTGGGAGCTGACCAGTACAACCACACAGTCAAATACTGTTGGCCACTAAGCAGCTCCACTGGAGCAGTGTTGGGTGAGTGATGACCAATCACTTCCCGACCCAGATTTTTCCTGCCCGTCCGGGGAACCGAACCGGCAACCTTTCACCGCAACAAGGGCGCTCCTCTAACCCTTAGGCCACCGCTGTGTGTGTGTGTGTGTGTGTGTGTGTGTGTGTGTGTGTGTGTGTGTGTGTGTGTGTGTGTGTGCAAGGACAACACAAGAGACGGTCACGGCCACACAGCCAACTCAAGGTACGGCCACGGAGCCGACTTGGGGACCCAACGCAGCTCCTCCAAGGAAAACAAACAAATGAACGGAGCTGAACGTGAATCCCCCCCACCGCCCACCCCTTTTTTTCCCTCACTGTATATGTTTCTTTTCCCTTTTTACCTCCTTTATGATGAATTCCTGTTCTGTCCTTTGTCTATATAGAAGTGTCTATTTGTACGTCTCTAAATGTTTTAGATGAATTGAACATTGTGGACCCTATTGGAAACAAGTGTAATGCTTAATTGGGTCGTCCACTCACAGTTAACAGCCTTTGTATTGAGTTTGTGCTTGAAATGTACTGTAATTCTGCAAACTGTTAATACATTATTCAATCAATCTATCAATCAATATACCTTTGCTCTGTGGAGGGTTCTGGCTGCGGTCGCGGAGGATGTTGATCTGGTAGACGGTGCCGTAGGGCTCAAACAGCTCCTTCAGCTCCTTGTCCGACCAGGAGCGAGGTATCTGGCCCACGAACATCTTGATGGCGTCCAGGTCCGGCTGGTCCGAGTGCTCCAGCGCCCCGTTCATCTTACCGGCCGTGCCATTACTGTGAGGAGGGGGGAGGGGGGAGGGGGGAGGGACGACACAGAGCGCTGGCTGTTAGGCACAGAAAATGTCTTGTTTTTTGAGTGGTGCAGTCACTCCAATGACCAGCAATGTCCGTCCCTATCTATGTCCCTATGTATTGTTTAGGGTACCAACGGGTGACAAAGTGGCGCTGTTGACTTGAGCTTCACACTGTGCACAGGTGCATCATGGGAAGCTGAGTTTTTTGGGAAGATAAGAGTGGGAAGCTGTGAGCCGACACCCACTAGTCAGACTCCCACTAGTCAGACACCCACTAGTCAGACACCCACTAGTCAGACACCCACTAGTCAGACTCCCACTAGTCAGACACCCACTAGTCAGACAACCACTAGTCAGACAACCACTAGTCAGACACCCACTAGTCAGACAACCACTAGTCAGACACTCACTAGTCAGACAACCACTAGTCAGACACTCACTAGTCAGAGACTCACTAGTCAGAGACTCACTAGTCAGACAACCACTAGTCAGACACTCACTAGTCAGAGACTCACTAGTCAGAGACTCACTAGTCAGACAACCACTAGTCAGACACTCACTAGTCAGACAACCACTAGTCAGACACTCACTACTCAGAGACTCACTAGTCAGACACTCACTAGTCAGACAACCACTAGTCAGACAACCACTAGTCAGACACCCACTAGTCATACACCCCAACAGCACCACTCAGTTCAGACGGATACAGACCACTACTGTACACACACGACACAACCATGCCGTATACAGCGAGCTGCTGCGGACCTTCCAGGCAGCCTGTGCGTGGTTGCTGAACTATCACGCACAATGACCCTCCACAACCATGACCCTGCGCAAAAGGATCCGGTTGAGTGAGACATATATACAGTAAGTGTGCGGTTATTCAGGAGAGAATCATCCGCAGTAACGCGGAATAAAATAATGAACGAAGGAGGGAGCTTTTCAACAATGGCTGCTGGCATGGGAATGATATACAGTAAATGACGGGGCCTTTGAGGATTGTAAGCAGCAGTGCCTTCACTGTTCAAGGTTGTTCCAAATCTTCTGAATGAGACTATGAGTATGAGCTATACTGGAGATTTCATTCACATTGTAGTAATACGGTATATACACAGTACCTATACACCCACAGACCTAGCATGAAGGAAGAATCCAGACGGGAGGGGTCTCTGCACGCATTGAATGAGCATGTTTAACTGTATTTGTGTACAGTATGGGCATGCTATACTGGATATATGCGGCCTGTTTGTTTGTGTGCTACTGAATATGTGTGCGCGCTAGCTGCTCTTCTGCTTAACCCATTTTGGGCGGGAACCCCTTTTGGTGTTAGCATTATGTTGAAAAATAGCAGATCTACAAGCTCATAGCGCGCCACCAAGTGGCGCGCTACGAGCTTGTAGGTCAGCTATTTTTGAAAAATCGAAGAACGACTGACATAGAAACATAGCTTTTTCAGGAAACTGTCAGGATGTAGAAGACCTTTTTAGAATCTGATCTCAGGTCAAAATGGCTTAACTGAGTGTTGAATAGATGTGTGTGGGTGTTAAGACGCAGTTGGCTCTCGCTCTGCATTGGAGATTAGGTTGTAGTGTAGTGTAGAGTAGACCCCTAGGGCCTCTTATGCGCTACACACATGCTACAATTAAGCGGCCATTTTTACATATTTTTTTAAAAAAGGAGAAAAGAAAAATAGTCCAAGCATTTTCACCACTTTTATTTGACAGCTACAAGACTTTATCGTCACAAAACACGCTCGTCTGTCGCCGCGTTCGTCGGAATGCCAACGTGAACTTCTTGCCATCGTTTTCGGGATGACTAAAATAAAAGCAAGCAGGAAAATCTCACGAGCACAGCTCCCAGTGGAGATGACTCCACACAACGGCTGTCATTCACACCAAAGACCAAAACACACACGTTCGCTCGCACTCATCATTGCTGGTACGTGCATGCGGTCCACTCCACAGGAGTGAAAATCGACTAAAAACCAAGGCAAGGTTGACCGGTGCGCCGGTGTGTTTTATCGCCCTGCTTTAGCTTTTGTTATTTTTGTCAGGAGAGCGAGGGAGCGTCATCTCAAAGAGGTGAAAGCAAAACAAAGGCAAATCCCCCTGGCTTTGTTAGCTGACAACACTAATACCACCCTATAAACTCAGTTAGAAGGGCAAGGCGGGGACAGTAGAGATATAAACGGGGTAAAGAAAGAGCCAGGGGAGAGGAGGGGAGGGAAAAACAACAACGTACAGACCTTTGAACGCGGCCCATCCATCTTTTGCAGAGGGAGCCGAGGCGTTCGGCAGAAACGCCCAATTCTTTAAAGGACTTAAAGGACATGTCAAATAAAAAAATATATATAAAAAAAATAAATTAGAAAGCCCGAGCCAGAGAAGGGAGTCAACGAGGCGAACCCAGCGCCGGAAACAGTCCCCCAACGGCAACAGCCACTCCTCGCTGTATAAGCTGCCCCGATAAATTCTTCTGGCCCCGCGGTTTGAGGGAGCCCGGAGGAGGGGGGGGGGGGGGGGGGGGGGGTACGCAAGGAGGGCCACAGGGCGGGGGGGCTTGGGGGGGAGGGGGGTGGTTATGGGGTTAGTGGGGCGGCCAGGAGTTACAGCCACAATCACCGGCTGACGCCGTGCCGGTGTTTAGGTTCACATAAAGCACAATGCGGAGGGTGTTAAGTGGGAGATGAACGAGTCTGCCTGGTCCCTGGGTTCAGACTGGTCGCCTGCGCTGCATCCATCCCTCTGCCCTCTGGGACACAAATCCAGCACACAAGCATGCGCACATACACAGCTCTGATGATTGTGACGGAGAGAGAGAGAGAGAGAGAGGGGGGGAAAGAAAGCGAGCAGAGCAAGCGAGAGAGAGAGAGAGAGAGAGAGAGATTGAACAGAATGAGTGGAGAATAGCAGGAGACAATCGCTCATTGTTCAGTGTTTGTGCCTGTTATAGAATGAGTCCATGGGGAAGAGATACAATAGCCAGTGTCAGAGGAGGCCATTCCAGAGGCATCTCTCTCTCTCCCTCACAGCAGACTGGACTGTAACCCCCTGTATTCCAGAGGCATCTCTCTCTCTCCCTCACGCAGCAGACTGGACTGTAACCCCCTGTATTCCAGAGGCATCTCTCTCTCTCCCTCACACAGCAGACTGGACTGTAACCCCCTGTATTCCGGCTCACACTCTGCCTTATACACGCAGGAAAATCTGGGGTGCTTCAGTGTCAGTTTTCACAGCCTCAGAGTCAAATCAACGCTCCGGATTTGACCGTGCTCCAAGACAATGGATAATATAGCATTACACCCGCTGCACTCCGCCATCCATCCGCAGGGCCCTACAGTGTGAATGCCTACGAAGCTTCGTAACCCGGTTAAAAAGAAAAAGGGGATTGGCTCTGTTCTCTGCCTGCAACTGTGCATCTGGAGGCGAAGGGACGGTGCCTCTCTCTCTCTCTCACTCTCTCTTCTGCACAAAGGAATGAGTACTGTTTCCCGTCGCCCCTGCAGCCAAGGCTGACAAGATGTTATTGCAGACAGAGCAAGCATGCAGAATAAGACGGCATGCCTGTGTGCGCGTGCACAAGTGTGTGTGTGTCGCGCATGCCAGCGCGTAGCTTCGGCAGGAGTGTGTCCTGGGGCCTGGATTAAGTCGTTGAGTGGATCCACTCTTACTATACCCCTCTCCATCTCTCCCCATTCTTCCACCTTTCTACCCCTCTTTTCCCCTCTCAATTTGAGCCAATCGACTGCTTTAAGAGCTTAACTATTGCTTCTATCGCTCCGGCATCCGGGCAGCCCAAGGCTGTGACTGAGGGTCTATTTACAGGCACAAGTGTGTGTGTGTGTGTGTGTGTGTGTGTGTGTGTTTAGTTGAATGTCACTTGTAAATGGTATTTCTGCAAAAGGCTTTTATTAAAGAAGAACATGTCGTCTGGTCATGTTTGATAAATAAAAGTAAGTCTTACAAAATGAAAACGACTTTGCCGTCCATCGACAGGCCCTTTGTTGGCCGGTCGGCGGCATTGTGCGAAAAAGGAAAACACACAATACAAATCATTATTACATGGCTTGGTTGAATGCTTGATTCTGATTGGTCAATCGCTTAATTCAGCGGTGAGTTATCTCATGATAATGACCGCTCCGCTGTATAATGACCGCTGCCTAATCAAACCCTCTGAGCACCACCAGCTGCGCGGCTGCGCCCGCTTGATTTACTGCCGTTTCCAACATAACAGCCATGTAAACACACACACTACTGACACACAATGTAATTTACAGCTAAACATTGCTCTTAAAAATGTTTTTGAAAACATTTGAGCGAGAAATAGACGAAGCAGCTGGACCCGAAAATGGATTCTATTTGATCAACTCACTTCCTTGTTTTCCGACAGTGCTTCAGCCCTGCAGCTGGGCAGACGCAGCCAGCGCGAAGTTATGGAATACTTTTTTTGTTGTGTTTTGGATCAATGGATTAATTTATGTTAGTTAGCCATGTAATAAGCGGGATAATATCTGGCTAGGTGGTCATTGTCGGGATATAATTCACCTTCAGGGAGTGTAACCACCTCGGCTTCGCCTCGGTGGTTAAACTCCCTGTCGGTGAATTATCTCCCGACAATGACCACCTAGCCAGATATTATCCCTTACATATGTCTGCGCCGGCAGAAATGACTGCACTGACGGGATGCAAACAATAGAGGATACACTGTCAAGGATAATATTAACTGCCGGCTATACATAACATTGTGAAGTCCACAGCGTTAACAGGTACAGAATGACAAGGTCCCTGGTTCTATCTGTAGCTCCTCTATGCTTGGTGTCCCCTTTTGGTGTTTTAAGCATTATGTTATACTTTAGCTATATTTTTGAAAAGATCGTGAAAAATGTGCCTCAAATCTTTGAATATATTCTTTCAGAGCGAACATTTTTCTACTTAAATCTTTGCTTTGCTTCGGGGGGGTCAATGAAGACAAGTCATTTCCCCTCTGGCATCTCTACAAATCCTGCTTTTACAGCATTAACTCAGGGTGTGTACAGACAGACGTATAACCAAATGGATCCGTAAGGGTGCATTTGGTTACATTTGTAGGTACACTTTTTGAGTTACAAGTGGAGAAATAAATGAACACTGTGCACTGTGCATTATCTCTCTCTCTCTGTCTGCCTTGTACTGTACACAGCTGGAGATTTGGAGTACAACAGGCAGGCGGACAGGATGCTAACAGGGGAGAGAGACAGAAACAAGCAGAGAGAGAGAGAGAGAGAGAGAGAGAGAGAGAGAGAGACAGATGCAGATATGGCGTGAAATCCTGAGTGTTGATTTAACTCTGATCGTTTAAAGAAAATGGCAGGCAGGGTGCACGTTTACACCCTCGAGAGAGACATTCATCATTTCTCTGTGTGGAGCTGCATGGGCTGACTGAGTTGATCTCCCTTCTGTTTCTGCTTTAACACACAAACATCCTCCCATCTCCCCTTCTCCAGCTCTCACACACACGAGTACAACACCCCTAACGCGCACGCACGCACACGCACGCGCAGACGCACACACACACCCACACACCCACACACCATGTGTTTGTCCCGTACGGGCAGAGTTCTCAGAGGGTTATTCCGGCCGAGCTGCCAGACACGTCTTCTCATGGGGAGTATATGAGGCAGTGGACCCACCGTCCCACGGGATAACTAATCTGGCTGTCAACCACAGTGAGAAACATCAGCCCCTCCCCCCAGGGGAGAGGGGCAACTGAGGCCATCTGTGACCAGATTTGACTGAGAGACTGCCATCGCGCAAATTCCAGCTTTTCACCAGAGGAGAAAAACTTTTTTTTTTTTCAAAATGGGTTTATAGCACAGGGGTCCTTGAGGGAGTTCCAGGGTTGTCCCCCAGCTAAATGATGGTTTGGAAACCAAGTGGACCCTTATGGGTCTGTAACTCTGAGAGTGTACAAATGGAACCAACGGGTCCATTTGGTTCCATTTGAGTTAAATTAACATTGATTTTACACATTGGGGGGTCCCAGAGAGAGGGTACTTGAAATTAAACAGGTTGAGAATCACTGCTAGAGCCATACAAATATTCTCTTATGGGGGTCCCTGGCGTATCTCTTCAAATGGGGGTCCGCGGGGCTAATTAGTGTTAATTTGGGGGTCCTTGACATGAAAAAGTTTGGGAAGAAGATTCAGATTTGATACTTTATTTGCCATGTCAACAGAGTTGGAATTTGTTTCAGTGCTCTAAAAACAGACATACAGACAAACATCACATATTCACACAGTAGAAAAAGATACAGAAGTACTAAAATCATATGAGAGGGACCAATAAATAAGAACGAAAAACGTTACAATTCATGTTGAATAAATAACAATTCACCACTGCGCTAGCGGACGCACTTACAGGAGACGCGCGCACACGCTCACACACCCGCGCTTGCACGTACGCACGCACGCATGCACACAACACCTACACATTGGAGGACACTTCAGTGTGCACTGTGGAGAGGAGAAAGCAGCAGTGAAGCGCAGCGACATGCAGATAGGAAAAGTGAATGAAAATCATTTTTTTCTAAAACATTGTGTGACCAGATAAGAAATTGAAAAGTGGCTTTTCGTTTCCTTTCCAATAAATTGCTGAAAGGCACCCGTTCCAAATTCCAAATGTTTCATACATAATGTCAAATAACAAATGCTTGGATCACACTTTAGAATAGCTATAGAAGTCCAGAAAAATCACACACTTGTGAACTGAGTTCACCCACCCTGCGCGTCCGAAACGGTTGATCCCCAGGGGATCCCTCTAATGTACTGTAATGTCGCACCGGAAATCACCAATCCAACCAATCGCTATTTTCGTGCTCGGACAGACCCAGCCAGCCAGCCAGCCAGCCAGGGACACACATAGCTCCGCAATGGAGTGGCTGCACCACTCAAAAAAAACATACCTGCACTGCATGAGCTGGAAACACTTTCTAAAGTATCTCGGAAGGTCTAAGTTCCGACAGAATTTGCAGAAGAGAAAAGGTCTCTTCTCTCTCTTCACTCTTTACAAATGTTTATTCGTTGCCAATTCCCCATGTGTACGGGGGTCCCAGTCTCTGCCAACCCCCCACTCTTGGCCCGGGGAGGGTGTGTAGACAACCACATGCCTCCTTTGGTACACACCGAGTCACCAGCTGCATCCACACAAGGAGCCACGCTCAAATTAAATGACTGCACGTCTACTCATCCGTCGGATCGACGGGAGACTCCACCATTATTAGTATCATTCTATTATAGGCCTATATTGACCACGATGGGCTTTGAGTGTCTTGGTTCAGGTCGAGTGTGAATGCGTGCGTGCGTGCGTGCGTGCGTGCGTGCGTGCGTGCGTGCGTGCGTGCGTGCGTGTGCAAGCGAAGGCTGGCAGCCTTCAGAGAAATTGAGAGGAATTAAAGAATCTTAAAGCCTCAACAGCAGATTGGTCAAATCCCACCACCATGCAGCCAAGTGCCCACCCTAATCTTCAGCACACTGCATGCACGAACCCCCCCCCTTTCTCTCCGCTCCATCCTCTGCTCTCATCCCGCTATCCTGTCCCAGGCTCTTTCCCCAAATCTTGTTGCCATGGGAACAAGCGGTGCTGGTGGTGGGGGTATGGGTGAGTTTGGGAGGGGCGCGGGCCTATCACACGATGACAGGCCGTCCCGACCTCCCATACACACCTGGACTCTCACTGTCCACCATGTGAACAACACTGTCTCTACAGTCTTATAGCTGGGTCTGTCTGTCTGTCTGTCTGTCTGTCTGTCTGTCTGTCTGTCAGTCATTCCATCATTCTCTCTCTCCTCAGCCCGATCTCACCCAACCACGGTGAAATAGCACAGATTGGCAATTCCGTACATAGACGCCAAGAAATCCGTACACATTATATTATACTACCGTTTTGACCGCAACGGAGGGCGTGGCTTTCACTATAGTATTGTATGTACGGAATTTGCCAATCCGTGCTATTTCACGGTGTTTGGGAGAGTTCGGGTTTGACATTATCTACGATTCTGTGCTAATGGGTTACGGACGGGCCTGCGTCGTTACGGACGGGGTTCGAGTCGCCTCTACCGAACTTGAGGCACGAGAGACACCACCGAGCGCACTAAACAGGGACGTGCACACATAGACATCAAAGGGGGCTTCAGCCCCTGCCCTTTTACCCTTCTGAAAAACAGCCGACCTCTCCAGACCACGAATGCAGCATTTATTGGTGAAAAAATGCCACTCCTTTCCTTTCCATGCCATGCCGGAAGGCAGCATTCAGGAGAATTGTCTTGGAACACAGCATTTTGTGTCGAACAAATCTGTTTCGAAATCCATATCGTTCACCGCATCTCCAGTAGATGGAGAGTGATGGGTTGCGGCCCGAAAATAGCTGATCTACAAGCTCTCAACGCGTCGCAGCGCGACGCGTTGAGAGCTTGTAGATCAGCTATTTTCGCCATTTTTGTCCATAAGTGCTCTCTTACGGGATTTCAGCCCCTGCCCCTCTAACACTCTCTGCACGTCTCCGGCGCTAAAGTTTGCGAGTTGCCGCGTCGAGCGCTGCGAGACATACCACCATTAGGCGCCCCTCCGTCAAAGTCTACGGGGAGGATTTCAGTGTAATATGTACGGATGTTGGGGTTTTCTAGGCATGTACAGTATGTACGGATTACGGAAATGCCAATCCGTGCTATTTCAGCGGGTTTGGGTGAGACCGGGTAGCTCTCCTTCTCCTTGCTGATCTCACAGGGTTTGGGTGAGACCGGGTACCTCTCCTTCTCCTTGCTGATCTCACAGGGTTTGGGTGAGACCGGGTAGCTCTCCTTCTCCTTGCTGATCTCACAGGGTTTGGGTGAGACCGGGTACCTCTCCTTCTCCTTGCTGATCTCACAGGGTTTGGGTGAGACCGGGTAGCTCTCCTTCTCCTTGCTGATCTCACAGGGTTTGGGTGAGACCGGGTACCTCTCCTTCTCCTTGCTGATCTCACAGGGTTTGGGTGAGACCGGGTACCTCTCCTTCTCCTTGCTGATCTCACAGGGTTTGGGTGAGAGCGGGTACCTCTCCTTCTCCTTGCTGATCTCACAGGGTTTGGGTGAGAGCGGGTAGCTCTCCTTCTCCTCGCTGATCTCACAGTGGAGGGAAACAAGCCTTCAGTTCCCTCTCCTGCAGTATTTCACTCACTCATGCTCACATGCTTGCAGGCTTAATGAGAAACAGCTTGTTTGCAGTGTGTGTCTGTGTGCACAGATGTGCGTGTGTGCGTGTGCGTGTGTGTGTGTGTGTGTGTGTGTGTGTGAGCGTGCGTGTGATGAAATGGCAATGGCTCCGATTGTCTGGCATCAATACCGTTGCGGCTGCATTCTGCCAAAAGCCATCATCTGACTGGCCGACAGGGATGATGGCTCATAACGCTTCTCCACAGAACGGGCCAACAGAGCAGAGCCTCAGCCCAGAACACCGGGAGCACCGCAGGGACCGTCACTGGGTCCCCATCACATCACCATGTATTGCTTCAATACGGCTTGTCACTAAAATCTGGGACACTGGTCAGATGGGTCACCTAGGCCCCATAAATGCAGTGAGTGTGTGTGTGTGTGCGTGCGTGCGTGCGTGCGTGCGTGCGTGCGTGCGTGCGTGCGTGCGTGCGTGTGTGCGTGCGTGTGAAAGGCCACCATTGTTTTGCCATCTGCCAATCAATTATTTTAGTATGGTTTCTTCGCTGTGCTTTTTCCTGTCATGGCTGTTGTTATGAAATGATTATTGTTATTGTTACTGCGGTCATCTGTGTGGTCATTCACAGCTTTTAACCCATTCTAGGCGGGGGGGACCCCTTTTGGTGTTTCAAGCATTATGTTATACTTTAGCTATTGAAAAATAGCAGATCTACAATGAGGCACGCTACGAGCTTGTAGGTCTGCTATTTTAGAAAAATCGTGAAAAAAAAACCTTAGAATATATTCTTTCAGAACGAACATTTTTAACTCAAGTCTTTGCTTCTGGGAGGGTCCCTGGAACAACATATTTTCAGGTGGGGGTCGGCGGCCGATTACATATATATTTGGGGGTCCTTGACATGAAATAGTTTGAGAACCACTGACACAGAAACATGAGGTTTGTCAGAAAACTGTCAGGATTTAGAAGACATTTGTAGAATCGTCCTCAGGTCGAGATGGGTTAACAGTGTTGCTGAAGAGCATGTGTTCCCGACACGAGGGGACGACTCAAACCCATTCAAACCGGGACACACCCACGTGGGGAATTTTGGATTTTTTTTGGGGAGCTATTTGGCTATTCAAAAATCACACCCATGTGAAATGAGGGCACTCTTCATCGTACATCATCCAATAAAAAAATTAATATACTTCCTCGTGAATTAATTTGTCAACTTATGTTATTATACTTATAAGTTATATTATTATAGAAAAAGGTCCGTTTTAGTAGGAGCTTTGTCCCCTCAGCCATCGCAG
>NC_136804.1:27217108-27244858 GCF_951216825.1 Electrona antarctica | reverse complement strand
GAACATTTCAGAATTTTATTTGCGTGCGTGCGTGCGTGCGTGCGTGCGTGCGTGCGTGCGTGCGTGCGTGCATGCGTGCATGCGTGCATGCGTGCGCGCGTGCGTGGGCGTGCGTGCAATGTGCATGTGCAATGTGCATGTGCGTGTGCAATGTGCATGTGTGTGTGCGTGTGTATGTGCGTGTGTGTGTCCACAATCTCCCAAACCACTGTACTGATCAGAGCCAAACTGTGTTATGTCATAAATACATCATAAGATGACATATTATGTTCGACCAAATACCACACCTCAATATCTTTTACGTTTTTTCTTTTTTTCCCCTTTATTTACCCAGGGTAGTAGCTGAGCACAAGGTCTCATTTCAGCAACGCCCTGCACATAGAAACACACAGAGACACACAGACAGACGACACACATTAAAACCTGGGAGCTGACCAGTACAACCACAGTCAAATACTGTTGGCCACTAAGCAGCTCCACTGTTGGGTTGGGTCAGTGCCTTGCTCAAGAGCACTTCAGCAGTGTCGGGTGAGTGATGACCAATCACTTCCCCACCCAGATTTTTCCTGCCCGTCCGGGGAACCGAACCGGCAACCTTTCCACCGCAACAAGGGCGCTCCTTTAACCCTTAGGCCACCGCTGCTCTGCAAGAGGCCAGCCGTCTCTGACAGGGTCTGGGTGTGTGTGTGTGTGTGTGTGTGTGTGTGTGTGTGTGTGTGTGTGTGTGTGTGTGTGTGTGTGTGTGTGTGTGTGTGGTGTGTGTGTGTGCCACACAGCCAACTCAAGGTACGGCCACTGAGCCGACTTGGGGACCCAACACAAGGACAACACAAGAGACGGTCACGGCCACACAGCCAACTCAAGGTACGGCCACGGAGCCGACTTGGGGACCCAACACAAGAGGCGGTCACGGCCACACAGCCAACTCAAGGTACGGCCCACGGAGCCGACTTGGGGACCCAACGCAGCTCCTCCAAGGAAAACAAACAAATTAACGGACGCTGAATCGTGAATCCCCCCCACCGCCCACCCTTTTTTTTCCCTCACTGTATATGTTTCTTTTCCTTTTTACCTCCTTTATGATGAATTCCTGTTCTGTCCTTTGTCTATATAGAAGTGTCTATTTGTACGTCTCTAAATGTTTTTGATGATTTGAACATGGTGGACCCTATTGGAAACAAGTGTAATGCTTAATTGGGTCGTCCACTCACAGTTAACAGCCTTTGTATTGAGTTTGTGCTTGAAATGTACTGTAATTCTGCAAACTGTTAATACATTATTCAATCAATCAATCAATCAATATACCTTTGCTCTGTGGAGGGTTCTGGCTGCGGTCGCGGAGGATGTTGATCTGGTAGACGGTGCCGT
The DNA here is from genome assembly GCF_951216825.1 of Electrona antarctica. Lineage (NCBI taxonomy): Eukaryota > Metazoa > Chordata > Actinopteri > Myctophiformes > Myctophidae > Electrona > Electrona antarctica. The sequence goes on along the minus strand of NC_136804.1, from coordinate 27,243,490 downwards.
AGGGCTCAAACAGCTCCTTCAGCTCCTTGTCCGACCAGGAGCGAGGTATCTGGCCCCACGAACATCTTGATGGCGTCCAGGTCCGGCTGGTCCGAGTGCTCCAGCGCCCGTTCATCTTACCGGCCGTGCCATTACTGTGAGGAGGGGGAGGGGGGAGGGGGGGAGGGGGGGGGGGGGGAACGACACAGAGCGCTGGCTGTTAGGCACAGAAAATGTCTTGTTTTTGAGCGGTGCAGCCACTCCAATGACCAGCAATGTCCGTCCCTATCTATGTCCCTATGCATGTTTAGGGTACCAACAGGTGACAAAGTGGCGCTGTTGACTTGAGCTTCACACTGTGCACAGGTGCGTCATGGGAAGCTGAGTTTTTTGGGAAGATAAGAGTGGGAAGCTGTGAGCCGACAACCAATAGTCAGACAACCACTAGTCAGACAACCACTAGTCAGACAACCACTAGTCAGACAACCACTAGTCAGACAACCAATAGTCAGACAACCACTAGTCAGACAACCACTAGTCAGACAACCACTAGTCAGACAACCACTAGTCAGACAACCACTAGTCAGACAACCACTAGTCAGACAACCACTAGTCAGACAACCACTAGTCAGACAACCAATAGTCAGACAACCACTAGTCAGACAACCACTAGTCAGACAACCACTAGTCAGACAACCACTAGTCAGACAACCACTAGTCAGACACCCACTAGTCAGACAACCACTAGTCAGACACCCACTAGTCAGACAACCACTAGTCAGACACCCACTAGTCAGACAACCACTAGTCAGAGACTCACTAGTCAGACAACCACTAGTCAGACAACCACTAGTCAGACAACCACTAGTCAGAGACTCACTAGTCAGACAACCACTAGTCAGACAACCACTAGTCAGACAACCACTAGTCAGACAACCACTAGTCAGAGACTCACCAGTCATACACCCCAACAGCACCACTCAGTTCAGACGGATACAGACCACTACTGTACACACGACACAACCATGTCGTATACAGCGAGCTGCTGCAGACCTTCCAGGCAGCCTGTGCGTGGTTGCTGAACTATCACGCACGATGACCCTCCACCCTTACTTTCAATTGCGCACAAGGATCCGGTTGAGTGAGACATATATACAGTAAGTGTGCGGTTATTCAGGAAAGAATCATCCGCAGTAACGCGGAATAAAATAATGAACGAAGGAGGGAGTTTTTCAACAATGGCTGCTGGCATGGGAATGATATACAGTAAATGACAGGGCCTTTGAGGATTGTAAGCAGCAGCGCACTGTTCAAGGTTGTTCCAAATCTTCTGAATGAGACTATGAGTATGAGCTATACTGGAGATTTCATTCACAGTGTAGTATAATACGGTATATATACACAGTACCTATACACCCACAGACCTAGCATGAAGGAAGAATCCAGACGGGAGGGGTCTCTGCACGCATTGAATGAGCATGTTTAACTGTATTTGTGTACAGTATGGGCATGCTATACTGGATATATGCGGCCTGTTTGTTTGTGTGCTACTGAATATGTGTGCGTGCTAGCTGCTCTTCTGCTTAACTGAGTGTTGAATAGATGTGTGTGGGTGTTAAGACGCAGTTGGCTCTCGCTCTGCATTGGAGATTAGGTTGTAGTGTAGTGTAGAGTAGACCCCTAGGGCCTCTTATGCGCTACACACATGCTACAATTAAGCGGCCATTTTTACATATTTTTTAAAAAAAGGAGAAAAGAAAAATCGAAGCATTTTCACCACTTTTATTTGACAGCTACTGTACAAGACTTTATCGCCACAAAACACGCTCGTCTGTCTCCGCGCTCGTCGGAATGCCAACGTGAACTTCTTGCCATCGTTTTCGGGATGACTAAAATAAAAGCAAGCAGGAAAATCTCACGAGCACAGCTCCCAGTGGAGATGACTCCGCACAACGGCTGTCATTCACACCAAAGACCAAAACACACACGTTCGCTCGCACTCATCATTGCTGGTACGTGCATGCGGTCCACTCCACAGGGGTGAAAATCCACTAAAAACCAAGGCAAGGTTGACCGGTGCGCCGGTTTGTTTTATCGCCCTGCTTTAGCTTTTGTTATTTTTGTCAGGAGAGCGAGGGAACGTCATCTCAAAGAGGTGAAAGCAAAACAAAGGCAAATCCTCCTGGCTTTGTTAGCTGACAACACTAATACCACCCTATAAACTCAGTTAGAAGGGCAAGGCGGGGACAGTAGAGATATAAACGGGGTAAAGAAAGAGCCAGGGGAGGAGAGGGGAGGGGAGGAGAGGGGAGGGAAAAACAACAACGTACAGACCTTTGAACGCGGCCCATCCATCTTTTGCAGAGGGAGCCGAGGCGTTCGGCAGAAACGCCCAATTCTTTAAAGGACTTAAAGGACATGTCAAATAAAAAAATATATATAAAAAAAATAAATTAGAAAGCCCGAGCCAGAGAAGGGAGTCAACGAGGCGAAACCAGCGCCGGAAACAGTCCCCCAACGGCAACAGCCACTCCTCGCTGTATAAGCTGCCCCGATAAATTCTTCTGGCCCCGCGGTTTGAGGGAGCCCGGAGGAGGGGGGGGGGGGGGGGGGTACGCAAGGAGGGCCACAGGGCGGGGGGGCTTGGGGGGGAGGGGGGTGGTTATGGGGTTAGTGGGGCGGCCAGGAGTTACAGCCACAATCACCGGCTGACGCCGTGCCGGTGTTTAGGTTCACATAAAGCACAATGCGGAGGGTGTTAAGTGGGAGATGAACGAGTCTGCCTGGTCCCTGGGTTCAGACTGGTCGCCTGCGCTGCATCCATCCCTCTGCCCTCTGGGACACAAATCCAGCACACAAGCATGCGCACATACACAGCTCTGATGATTGTGACGGAGAGAGAGAGAGAGAGAGGGGGGGGAAAGAAAGCGAGCAGAGCAAGCGAGAGAGAGAGAGAGAGAGAGAGATTGAACAGAATGAGTGGAGAATAGCAGGAGACAATCGCTCATTGTTCAGTGTTTGTGCCTGTTATAGAATGAGTCCATGGGGAAGAGATACAATAGCCAGTGTCAGAGGAGGCCATTCCAGAGGCATCTCTCTCTCTCCCTCACAGCAGACTGGACTGTAACCCCCTGTATTCCAGAGGCATCTCTCTCTCTCCCTCACGCAGCAGACTGGACTGTAACCCCCTGTATTCCAGAGGCATCTCTCTCTCTCCCTCACACAGCAGACTGGACTGTAACCCCCTGTATTCCAGAGGCATCTCTCTCTCTCCCTCACACAGCAGACTGGACTGTAACCCCCTGTATTCCAGAGGCATCTCTCTCTCTCCCCCTCACAGCAGACTGGACTGTAACCCCCTGTATTCCAGAGTCATCTCTCTCTCTCCCTCACAGCAGACTGGACTGTAACCCCCTGTATTCCAGAGGCATCTCTCTCTCTCCCTCACACAGCAGACTGGACTGTAACCCCCTGTATTCCGGCTCACACTCTGTCTTATACACGCAGGAAAATCTGGGGTGCTTCAGTGTCAGTTTTCACAGCCTCAGAGTCAAATCAACGCTCCGGATTTGACCGTGCTCCAAGACAATGGATAATATAGCATTACACCCGCTGCACTCCGCCATCCATCCGCAGGGCCCTACAGTGTGAATGCCTACGAAGCTTCGTAACCCGGTTAAAAAAAAAGAAGGGATTGGCTCTGTTCTCTGCCTGCAACTGTGCATCTGGAGGCGAAGGGACGGTGCCTCTCTCTCTCATTCTCTCTCTCTCACTCTCTCTTCTGCACAAAGGAATGAGTACTGTTTCCCGTCGCCCCTGCAGCCAAGGCTGACAAGATGTTATTGCAGACAGAGCAAGCATGCAGAATAAGACGGCATGCCTGTGTGCGCGTGCACAAGTGTGTGTGTGTCGCGCATGCCAGCGCGTAGCTTCGGCAGGAGTGTGTCCTGGGGCCTGGATTAAGTCGTTGAGTGGATCCACTCTTACTATACCCCTCTCCATCTCTCACCCATTCTTCCACCTTTCTACCCCTCTTTCCCCTCTCAATTTGAGCCAATCGACTGCTTTAAGAGCTTAACTATTGCTTCTATCGCTCCGGCATCCCGGGAAGCCCAAGGCTGTGACTGAGGGTCTATTTACAGGCACAAGTGTGTGTGTGTGTGTGTGTGTGTGTGTGTGTGTGTGTGTGTGTGTGTGTGTGTGTGTGTGTGTGTGTGTGTGTGTGTGTGTGTGTGTGTGTGTGTGTGTGTTTAGTTGAATGTCACTTCTAAATGGTATTTCTGCAAAAGGCTTTTATTAACCCATTTAGGCCTGACGTCGAAATTTTAAAAAAAATTCTTCAAAATCCTGATAGTTTTCTGAAAAACCTTATGTTTCTGTATCAGTGGTGCTCAATATTTCATGTCAAGGACCCCCAAAAATGATATGTAATATGCCATTGCCTCCGCCCCCCCATCTGAAAATATGTTGTTCCAGGGACCTCCCCTGCAGAAGCAAAGATTTGAGTTAAAATGCTCTGTAATAATATATATTCAAAGATTTGAGGCACATTTTCACGATTTTTCAAAAATAGCAGACCTACAAGTTCATAGCGCGGCACTCGGTGCCGCGCTATGAGCTTGTAGATCTGCTATTTTTCAATAGCTAAAGTATAACATAATGCTTTAAAACACCAAAAAGGGATTCCCGTCCAAAATGGGTTAAAGAAGAACATGTCGTCTGGTCATGTTTGATAAATAAAAGTAAGTCTTACAAAATGAAAACGACTTCGCCGTCCATCGACAGGCACTTTGTTGGACGGTCGGCGGCATTGTGCGAAAAAGGAAAACACACAATACAAATCAATATGTCTGCGCCGGCAGAAATGACTGCACTGACGGGATGCAAACAATAGAGGATACAGCGTCAAGGATAATATTAACTGCCGGCTATACATAACATTGTGAAGTCCACAGCGTAAACAGGTACAGAATGACAAGGTCCCTGGTTCTATCTGTAGCTCTTCTATGCTTGGTGTCCCCTTTTGGTGTTTTAAGCATTATGTTATACTTTAGCTATATCTTTTGAAAAGATCGTGAAAAATGTGCCTCAAATCTTTGAATATATTCTTTCAGAGCGAACATTTTTCTACTCAAATCTTTGCTTTGCTTCGGGGGTCAATGCAGACAAGTCATTTCCCCTCTGGCATCTCTACAAATCCTGCTTTTACAGCATTAACTCAGGGTGTGTACAGACAGACGTATAACCAAATGGATCCGTAAGGGTGCATTTGGTTACATTTGTAGGTACACTTTTTGAGTTACAAGTGGAGAAATAAATGAACACTGTGCACTGTGCATTATCTCTCTCTCTCTGTCTGCCTTGTACTGTAACACAGCTGGAGATTTGGAGTACAACAGGCAGGCGGACAGGATGCTAACAGGGGAGAGACAGAAACAAGCAGAGAGAGAGAGAGAGAGCGAGAGAGAGTGGAGACAGATGCAGATATGGCGTGAAATCCTGAGTGTTGATTTAACTCTGATCGTTTAAAGAAAATGGCAGGCAGGGTGCACGTTTACACCCTCGAGAGAGACATTCATCATTTCTCTGTGTGGAGCTGCATGGGCTGACTGAGTTGATCTCCCTTCTGTTTCTGCTTTAACACACAAACATCCTCCCATCTCCCCTTCTCCAGCTCTCACACACACGAGTACAACACCCCTAACGTGCACGCACGCACACGCACGCGCAGACGCACACACACACCCACACACCCACACACCATGTGTTTGTCCCGTACGGGCAGAGTTCTCAGAGGGTTATTCCGGCCGAGCTGCCAGACACGTCTTCTCATGGGGAGTATATGAGGCAGTGGACCAACCATCCCACGGGAGAACTAATCTGGCTGTCAACCACAGTGAGAAACATCAGCCCCTCCCCCCAGGGGAGAGGGGCAACTGAGGCCATCTGTGACCAGATTTGACTGAGAGACTGCCATCGCGCAAATTCCAGCTTTTCACCAGAGGAGAAAAACTTTTTTTTTTTTCAAAATGAGTTTATAGCACAGGGGTCCTTGAGGGAGTTCCAGGGTTGTCCCCCAGCTAAATGATGGTTTGGAAACCAAGTGGACCCTTATGGGTCTGTAACTCTGAGAGTGTACAAATGGAACCAACGGGTCCATTTGGTTCCATTTGCACTCTGAGTTAAATTAACATTGATTTTACACATTGGGGGGTCCCAGAGAGAGGGTACTTGAAATTAAACAGGTTGAGAATCACTGCTAGAGCCATACAAATATTCTCTTATGGGGGTCCCTGGCGTATCTCTTCAAATGGGGGTCCGCGGGGCTAATTAGTGTTAATTTGGGGGTCCTTGACATGAAAAAGTTTGGGAAGAAGATTCAGATTTGATACTTTATTTGCCATGTCAACAGAGTTGGAATTTGTTTCAGTGCTCTAAAAACAGACATACAGACAAACATCACATATTCACACAGTAGAAAAAGATACAGAAGTACTAAAATCATATGAGAGGGACCAATAAATAAGAACGAAAAACGTTACAATTCATGTTGAATAAATAACAATTCACCACTGCGCTAGCGGACGCACTTACAGGAGACGCGCGCACACGCTCACACACCCGCGCTTGCACGTACGCACGCACGCATGCACACAACACCTACACATTGGAGGACACTTCAGTGTGCACTGTGGAGAGGAGAAAGCAGCAGTGAAGCGCAGCGACATGCAGATAGGAAAAGTGAATGAAAATCATTTTTTTCTAAAACATTGTGTGACCAGATAAGAAATTGAAAAGTGGCTTTTCGTTTCCTTTCCAATAAATTGCTGAAAGGCACCCGTTCCAAATTCCAAATGTTTCATACATAATGTCAAATAACAAATGCTTGGATCACACTTTAGAATAGCTATAGAAGTCCAGAAAAATCACACACTTGTGAACTGAGTTCACCCACCCTGCGCGTCCGAAACGGTTGATCCCCAGGGGATCCCTCTAATGTACTGTAATGTCGCACCGGAAATCACCAATCCAACCAATCGCTATTTTCGTGCTCGGACAGAGCCAGCCAGCCAGCCAGCCAGCCAGGGACACACATAGCTCCGCAATGGAGTGGCTGCACCACTCAAAAAAAACATACCTGCACTGCATGAGCTGGAAACACTTTCTAAAGTATCTCGGAAGGTCTAAGTTCCGACAGAATTTGCAGAAGAGAAAAGGTCTCTTCTCTCTCTTCACTCTTTACAAATGTTTATTCGTTGCCAATTCCCCATGTGTACGGGGGTCCCAGTCTTTGCCAACCCCCCACTCTTGGCCCGGGGAGGGTGTGTAGACAACCACATGCCTCCTTTGGTACACACCGAGTCACCAGCTGCATCCACACAAGGAGCCACGCTCAAATTAAATGACTGCACGTCTACTCATCCGTCGGATCGACGGGAGACTCCACCATTATTAGTATCATTCTATTATAGGCCTATATTGACCACGATGGGCTTTGAGTGTCTTGGTTCAGGTCGAGTGTGAATGCGTGCGTGCGTGCGTGCGTGCGTGCGTGCGTGCGTGCGTGCGTGTGCAAGCGAAGGCTGGCAGCCTTCAGAGAAATTGAGAGGAATTAAAGAATCTTAAAGCCTCAACAGCAGATTGGTCAAATCCCACCACCATGCAGCCAAGTGCCCACCCTAATCTTCAGCACACTGCATGCACGAACCCCCCCCCTTTCTCTCCGCTCCATCCTCTGCTCTCATCCCGCTATCCTGTCCCAGGCTCTTTCCCCAAATCTTGTTGCCATGGGAACAAGCGGTGCTGGTGGTGGGGGTATGGGTGAGTTTGGGAGGGGCGCGGGCCTATCACACGATGACAGGCCGTCCCGACCTCCCATACACACCTGGACTCTCACTGTCCACCATGTGAACAACACTGTCTCTACAGTCTTATAGCTGGGTCTGTCTGTCTGTCTGTCTGTCTGTCTGTCTGTCTGTCAGTCATTCCATCATTCTCTCTCTCCTCAGCCCGATCTCACCCAACCACGGTGAAATAGCACAGATTGGCAATTCCGTACATAGACGCCAAGAAATCCGTACACATTATATTATACTACCGTTTTGACCGCAACGGAGGGCGTGGCTTTCACTATAGTATTGTATGTACGGAATTTGCCAATCCGTGCTATTTCACGGTGTTTGGGAGAGTTCGGGTTTGACATTATCTACGATTCTGTGCTAATGGGTTACGGACGGGCCTGCGTCGTTACGGACGGGGTTCGAGTCGCCTCTACCGAACTTGAGGCACGAGAGACACCACCGAGCGCACTAAACAGGGACGTGCACACATAGACATCAAAGGGGGCTTCAGCCCCTGCCCTTTTACCCTTCTGAAAAACAGCCGACCTCTCCAGACCACGAATGCAGCATTTATTGGTGAAAAAATGCCATGCCGGAAGGCAGCATTCAGGAGAATTGTCTTGGAACACAGCATTTTGTGTCGAACAAATCTGTTTCGAAATCCATATCGTTCACCGCATCTCCAGTAGATGAAGAGTGATGGGTTGCAGCCCGAAAATAGCTGATCTACAAGCTCTCAACGCGTCACGCTGCGACGCGTTGAGAGCTTGTAGATCTGCTATTTTCGTCCATAAGTGCTCTCTTACGGGATTTCAGCCCCTGCCCCTCTAACACTCTCTGCACGTCTCCGGCGCTAAAGTTCGCGAGTTGCCGCGCCGAGCGCTGCGAAGCATACCACCATTAGGCGCCCCTCCGTCAAAGTCTACGGGGAGGATTTCAGTGTAATATGTACGGATGTTTGGGTTTTCTAGGCATGTACAGTATGTACGGATTACGGAAATGCCAATCCGTGCTATTTCAGCGGGTTTGGGTGAGACCGGGTAGCTCTCCTTCTCCTTGCTGATCTCACAGGGTTTGGGTGAGACCGGGTACCTCTCCTTCTCCTTGCTGATCTCACAGGGTTTGGGTGAGACCGGGTAGCTCTCCTTCTCCTTGCTGATCTCACAGGGTTTGGGTGAGACCGGGTACCTCTCCTTCTCCTTGCTGATCTCACAGGGTTTGGGTGAGACCGGGTACCTCTCCTTCTCCTTGCTGATCTCACAGGGTTTGGGTGAGAGCGGGTACCTCTCCTTCTCCTTGCTGATCTCACAGGGTTTGGGTGAGACCGGGTACCTCTCCTTCTCCTTGCTGATCTCACAGGGTTTGGGTGAGAGCGGGTACCTCTCCTTCTCCTTGCTGATCTCACAGGGTTTGGGTGAGAGCGGGTAGCTCTCCTTCTCCTCGCTGATCTCACAGTGGAGGGAAACAAGCCTTCAGTTCCCTCTCCTGCAGTATTTCACTCACTCATGCTCACATGCTTGCAGGCTTAATGAGAAACAGCTTGTTTGCAGTGTGTGTCTGTGTGCACAGATGTGCGTGTGTGCGTGTGCGTGTGCGTGTGTGTGTGTGTGTGTGTGTGTGTGTGTGTGTGTGTGAGCGTGCGTGTGATGAAATGGCAATGGCTCCGATTGTCTGGCATCAATACCGTTGCGGCTGCATTCTGCCAAAAGCCATCATCTGACTGGCCGACAGGGATGATGGCTCATAACGCTTCTCCACAGAGCGGGCCAACAGAGCAGAGCCTCAGCCCAGAACACCGGGAGCACCGCAGGGACCGTCACTGGGTCCCCATCACATCACCATGTATTGCTTCAATACGGCTTGTCACTAAAATCTGGGACACTGGTCAGATGGGTCACCTAGGCCCCATAAATGCAGTGAGAGAGTGTGTGTGTGTGTGCGTGCGTGCGTGCGTGCGTGCGTGCGTGCGTGCGTGCGTGCGTGCGTGCGTGCGTGTAAAGGCCACCATTGTTTTGCCATCTGCCAATCAATTATTTTAGTATGGTTTCTTCGCTGTGTTTTTTCCTGTCATGGCTGTTGTTATGAAATGATTACGGTTATTGTTATTGTTACTGCGGTCATCTGTGTGGTCATTCACAGCTTTTAACCCATTCTAGGCGGGGGGAACCCCTTTTGGTGTTTCAAGCATTATGTTATACTTTAGCTATTGAAAAATAGCAGATCTACAAGCTCGTAGGTCTGCTATTTTTGAAAAATCGTGAAAATGTGGCGCAAACCTTTGAATATATTCTTTCAGAACGAACATTTTTAACTCAAGTCTTTGCTTCTGGTGGGTTCCTGGAACAACATATTTTCAGGTGGGGGTCAGCGGCCGATTACATATATGTGGGGGTCCTTGACATGAAATAGTTTGAGAACCACTGATATAGAAACATGAGGTCTTTCAGAAAACTGTCAGGATTTATAGAAGAATCGTCCTCAGGTCGAGATGGGTTAACAGTGTTGCTGAAGAGCATGTGTTCCCGACACGAGGGGACGACAGAACACGGAACACTGGCTTGTTTTTTTTTACGTGGGGAATTTTGGGGGTTTTTTGCGAGCTATTTGGCTATTCAAAAATCACACCCGTGTGAAATGAGGGGCACTCTTATCATCGTACATCATCCAATAAAAAAAATTGATATACTTCCTTGTGAATTAATTTGTCAACTTATGTTGTTATACTTATAACTTATACTTATAACTTATATTATTATAGAAAAAGGTCCGTTTTAGTAGGAGCTTTGTCCCCTCAGCCATCGCGGCTTTAAACAAACTGCCCCGCCGATAGGATGGTTCTGTACACAGTGGGGACCTCATGTTTTGTTTTTGTATTGTCTTGGTGTTATGTGCTCTGTGTTGTTTTTGATGTGGGTGTTGAACAGATTGTGAAGACAAATATCCTTCAGATTATTATTATTATTATTATTATTATCTTTTAACCATCGTCAATGGCATTTAATGTTTTGTGTTGTTGGACACAAAAAGCCGATTTGCTCAGACACTTCTGTGAGGAAAAAAAGAGTGTGTGAACCATTGCATTTAACGGCCTCAGGCCTTCACTGCCAGGTAATCATTCATTAATTGTTCCGCCACCGGCAGTGTTTTTCAGCGAAGACCCTTATTTTTTGAAGGCCCACAGCAGAACCCGCGACGTTAACAGCCTGCAGCCTAGCGTGTGAATCCTCCAGACAGAAGAGGAACCGGGAGAACGCAGCACGACGGCAGGGAAGAGACAAGAGTATGAGCAATACGGTAATAACAGGAGATGGAGAGGAAGGCAAGGCAGGAGAGTGGGTGTTTAACAGAGAGAGAGAGGGGGGGGGGGGGGGTGAGAGAGAGGGGGGTGAGGGGAGAGAGAGAGAGAGAGAGAGAGAGCGAGCGAGCATGTGTCAGTGAGCGCGGCTATGCCTGAGAGAAATGGCAGCCAGTTGCCAGCTTACAAACTCCATTGATTTAACAACATGAGTCCATTTGTTGTATACCGGCTTCAGTGGCCCTCACAGTGCAATTATGTCCCATTGTGAGTAAAGCTGTACTCTGTTCCCCACATTTGCCGCTACAAAAGGTTACAAAAGCAGAGCTATCATTTCTATTAGCATTTGGACGAGGCAGATGTATTCCTATGGCATGCCAATAAAACCCATACTTGTAAATGGAACGCCGGCAACAAAAAGTGGAACTGATTTTTTTTCTGCTTGCGAGGAGAAACTGGGCCAACCCACAAAATGTCACATCTACACTAACACGAGTGCACTGCACACGCATCCACACAACACAACACTGCACGCTCGCACACACACACACTGCTGTTTTCGTTCAGTGTTCCTGTGGTGAGGACAAGCAGAAACCCTCTCTGACACTTTAACAAACCACCTTTACTACTACACCACACACACACACACACACACACACACACACACACACACACACACACACACACACACACACACACACACACACACACACACACACACACACACACACACACACACACACACACACACACACACACACACACACACCGAGGAAAGAGCACTGTGGACTCAAAATGAAGGAGCACATGTAGTCGAGTGCGGTGGAAGCCTATTTATTGGCTGCTGTGGTGAGTGTGTGTTCACTGTGCGCGCGCGGCCGTGCACACATGGGTGAGCAAATTAAGAGAGTACATCAAAAAGACCAATGTTTATAGGCGTTTGTTTTCACTACGAGAGCACATCTGTAAGCTCTTGTACATCATTTCCCCTGTAAATCATTTCATTGTGCGTCGAGGGTATCGCTGTCTAAATGTGTGCAGCCGTACTGTACTGTGTGTGCGTGTGTGTGTGACTGTGTGTGTGTGTGTGTGTGTGTGTGTGTGTGTGTGTGTGCGCATTTGCATATGGCTTATGTAGCATGTCCTCACGGTCCCTTAAACACGAATACTACTGGGATATTTTCTCCACATGGCGCACACGCGCACATGCACACATGCACACACACACAGGCATGTCGTCACCCTGCAGGCCTGCATCCAATATTTCCCTACTATGAATCATGTGGATTAAGCCACGCTTTACGCCACATTTCTGAGCTCCCTCTCTGAGTTCTCTCGCTGTTCGTCATCCCTCGCTTCCCCCCCCCCCCCCCCCCCCCGCCCCGCACTCACATTGTTTACACTCCAAATGCCGCTGTTTGTTTTCTCATTCATCCATCCATCATCTGTACCTCAACCTTTCAATCTATTTTTCTCTCAATAACCCCCCCCCCCTACACACACACACACACACACACACACACAATCCTCATCTCTCTCTCTCTGCTTTGCTTAATTCCTTCTGCGTGCCGTCAGTGTTGGGAATGAAATCGCTTGCATGTTGCAGCCAGACCCAGAGAGAGAGAGAGAGAGAGAGAGAGAGAGAGAGAGAGAGAGAGAGAGAGAGAGAGAGAGAGAGAGAGAGAGAGAGAGAGAGAGAGAGAAGTCACTAGCATGGACTCCCATTGTAAGAATGGAATGCGGAAGTTCTCATCCTATACTATATCTCAATGAGGAAGTTCCAATGTCTGGAACTACAGCCTATAGCCGCTTTGCAGCCAGATCAACGCATGCATCTCTCTCTCTCTCTCTCTCTCTCTCTCTCTCTCTCTCTCTCTCTCTCTGGTTGCAGCCAGCCTGTGTTTCCAAGAGCCGTGTTCCGTTCCATCACCTCACAGTTGGACTCAGTTAGTTAAGGTCCCCACACACCGAGCAGTTAGTTAAGGAGCGCCATTTCGGATTTTTAAGTGGCGTCTCTCCATCGGTTTTCCGAAAAACGCGGCCGGTGTGCAAACCGCCTTTACTGTTCCACAGGTGAATATAGGGGGGGGTGGCCTGGGCCGTAGCTCAGCGGTCCAGGCACCTTGGCTGGTGATCCAGTCTGGCAGTGTGCCGCGGGTTCGACTCCCGATCCCGACGGCCTTTACTGCATGTCTTACCCCCATCTATCTCCCCATTTCCTGTCAGCCTACTGTCTGTCCCTCCATAAAAAATATAAAATAAAGGCGAAAGCCACAAAATAAACATTTAAAAAAAAAATATATATAGGGGGGGTTGGGATCTGTTCCACAGGTGAACAGGGGGGGTTGGGGGGGATCTGGGAGATGCTCTGCCAGTGCCTGCTGTCCCACTGACAACAGCAGGGGGAGGGGGTGGGGGAGGGGGTGCACAACCTCAAACATGCTCCCCTGATTGGGGCAGTCAGCCGCTATAGTGGCAGCTAATTCCCACCATAACGTAATTATGCATATAAAATTCCAGGTGCATGTGTGCGTGTGTGCGTGCAGAACGCGCGCACACACACATTTGGGGAGGAGGGGGGGGGATACGGGGGCGGGGCGGAGCGGGTGATACCATTAGGGGATATTAGGGCGGGGGTGGTGGTGTTGATTTTCATTAGGTTTTATGGGCTAGAAAAACATTGTCATGCATACCAATTAGTAATTGGAACAGATGGCTCAATATGGTCGCAAGTTGTGTTACTCACATGCACACACGTGCGCGCGGACACACACACACACACACACACACAGAGAGAGAGAGAGAGAGAGAGAGAGGTGTGTGCTGTTGAACTGTGTGCTGAAGGGAACTGGAGACTAACAATGAGCACTCATGGACAACAGTATCATGCTAGTCAATGAAGGTGAGAGACTTGATATCTCTGACAGCCGTTTGAGAGAGAGAGCCCGTTTCTATTCCCTCTCCTCTCCTCCTCCAAACCCAGGTCAGGACCCAGAGAGGAAACAAACCCGGAGCAGTCTGCTCAAACCTCTCCGAGGAGAGAGGGGCCATATGTTGATGAGAGAGAGAGAGAGAGAGAGAGAGAGAGAGAGAGAGAGAGAGAGAGAGAGAGAGAGAGGAGAAACCAAGAGAGATATTATAGTTGATTATCCCATTCAGGCACCAAGTGCTATTTTTGAAAAATCGTGAAAATGTGACGCAAATCTTTGAATATAATATTCTTTCACAGCAAACGTTTTTAACTCAAATCTTTGCTTCTATGGGGGAGGGGTCCCTGGAACACCATATTTTCAGATGGAGGTCGGCGGCCAATTACATATATATTTCTGGGGGTCCTTGACATGAAAATGTTTGAGAACGACTGACATATAAACATGAGGTTTTTAAAGAAAACTGTCAAGATTTAGAAGGCATTTGTAGAATGGTCCTCAGGTCTAAATGGGTTATGCATGTGTGTACAAGAGGCTGCTGAGAGGATGTTGTCTCTATGAGACCTTGAACACGTGTGGAGATACCAGTGGTGGAAGAATTTAACCCATTCTGACCTGAGATCAGATTCTAAAAATGTCTTCTACATCCTGACAGTTTTCTGAAAAAGCTATGTTTCTATGTCAGTCGTTCTTCGATTTTTCAAAAATAGCAGACCTACAAGTTCATAGCGCGCCACTCGGTGGCGCGCTATGAGCTTGTAGATCTGCTATTTTTCAACAGCTAAAGCATAACATAATGCTAACACCAAAAGGGATTCCCGCCCAAAATGGGTTAACAGTTTGACTGCATATCCCGCGTTCCACGCCATTTAATCCATTGTCACTCAGTGGCCTTGTGGTTAGAGTGTCCGCCCTGAGACCGGGAGGTCGGTGTTCAATCCCCGGCCGGGTCATACCAAAGACTGTAAAAATGGGACCCAGTGCCTCCCTGCTTGACACTCGGTATCAAGGGTTGGATTGGGGGTAAGTCCCTGGGACATACTAGCGTCATGTCCAGGGGGTGTACTTGTACATCAAGCTGCCTCACGCTACAGAAATAGGAAATAGGCTCCTGCCCCATGGGCCTCATGGCTCGGCAAGGCTACTACTCCCCCTGCGTAATACGCTAAACCCGCTATTTGTGTTTAATTCGCCGTTTTGTAATCATTTTAAAGAAATAGCGGATTTGTTGCGGACCTGGTGACGAGGTTGCAAGGACTTCTGGGAAACTGAGTCCAATGCAAAGTGAACGAGGGTGTATAGGGACAATCTTAGATTGCTTTGCTCTTTGTCTATGACCCGGATCACGGAAGTGGCCTTTTTTGTCGGCTCAATGATGGTGTGAGTGTTTTCAAGCGGATTTTAATGGATCAAAGGCGCAAATACTTCAGCGTATGCTCCAAAGGTAATTAAACAATCCCGGCAGCCTCGGTATATGTCACATATTAATATAAAGCCCTCAAAGTGTTATGTATGGTGTTTTACTTGAGTAAAAGCATCAATAAAATGCAATTATAGAAATTCAAAATTCTGACTTGAGTATTGGACTGGTATCAAAATGTTCTCAAAGTACGTACAGTAGAAAGGACATTATGAGGAATGTCCCATTTCAAGTTTTCAAACGTATAAAAAGTGTTAAAAATAGCCCAATATACAAGCTCAAAAGCATTGTGAGCTTTGTAAGATAGTCTATTTTCAAATGGCTGTAGTGGTTATAATGCATGTTTTATAATAATCCAAATCTACAAAGTAACTATAGTAACTAAAGTTTTCAAATAAATGTAGTGGAGTAAAAGTGGAGCAACATTTGGATCCAAGATGTAGTATATAGTGTCGAGCCAGTCCCCCCCAAGACTTCCAGTGCTCGCAGAGACACGGAGGCGCACACACACACACACACACACGCACACGCACACGCACACACACACACACACACACACACACACGCACGCACACACACACACGCACGCACACACACACGGCGGAGCGGGCGTGCTTGCGTGTGTAAGTGGGGAGGAGGGTGCAGGTGCGCCTCGGCCCATCGCAAGGGGCTTTAAGCTAGCGAGTGCTTTAGCGCGGCGGCGTTAGCCACGGCTCAGTGAGCCTGAATAGAACAGGGATAGCGCTAACAGGCTGCAGAGCCGCTGGTCCCGGGGCCCATTGATCTGCGCCGTGCTCGCTAATAACAGACAGCGGAGCTTCCCCCTTATACCCGGGCCCGGCTCTCTGGGGCCATTAGGATGCATGAGGGGCGACGCATGCGAAGTGGAACAATGCACAGAGGTGTGCACAAGGGTAAATACACTTGTGTGTTGTGCATATTATTGGGAGGCGGAGGTATGTATATCGGAGGAAGAACCCAATGTAGATTCCATCTCCCAGCCTGACAATTACTGCGCCTGTGTTCATCCAGAGTTAATTTAACTCTAACGGATCCATAAAGATTAAAAAAAAGAAGAAAAAAACGCTCCGGTGTGTGTGTTTGTGTGTGTGTGCGTGTGTGTGCGCACGTGCTTGCGTGGGCGCCTCCGGCGCTGTGTGTGACCGTGAATGTTGCACTAGAAGGATTCAGCACAGTGAAACAGGACTGACTGTGGTTGCTATTTTTAGTTGTTGTTGTTATACGTTTCACCAGCCATTATCCAGACCTGTGGGCCAAGCCAGGATTCATCAGCGGCCGACATTAACCCTTTATAGCCGGAATTAACATTATAAGAATTTACGGTCGCATGCCGATGTTTACAGTTACCTTTGGAGAGTCGATGCGTCGTAATTCTAGCTCCGTATCGTGATTATCCGGCTGAAAATAGTCCCATCGTTTCTTAGCAAGGCGACACATAACACACTAAGTTTCCCAGAAGCCCTTGCAAGCCAGTGGATAGGTCGATTTCCGCGGTTACGTCATCATAACGCGTCGGCCTCGTCACCATGTCCGCGACAAAGCCGGATTTTCATAAAAGTCATAAAGCGGGTTATGCAGTGAAGCTGTTTTAAAAGAAAAAAAACACGCACGCACTCCTTGTGTGATGCATAGGTGTTATTTCCATTCCCATTCAAGTCCATGTCCTCCTATCTACAGAGCAGTAAGAGGAAAGAAATGGAGGTCTCTCTCTGCTTCTCTCCCTGTCACTCTAAATGTTTAATGAACCATCTTTCACCGTCTCTGCATGCCCCCCCCTCTCTCTCTCTCTCTCTCTCCTTCTCCCTCTCCCTCTCCCCCTCTCTCTCTCTCTCTCTGTGTCTCCCTGCAAACTTACAGACGCCACAGACTTCTATTTTGTGAGGATGACTGTGGAATGCTGAGGAGACAGAGATAGAGAGAGAGAGTGAGTGAGTGAGTGAGTGAGTGAGTGAGTGAGTGAGTGAGTGAGTGAGTGAGTGAGTGAGTGAGAGAGAGAGAGAGAGAGAGAGAGAGAGGGGGGGGGGGGGGGGCAGGCTCATCTACATCACTGCACCTCTCTTCGTTTTCCTCCACCTGCCTGGATGTGACACCACAATTGGAACCAATCCCACCTTCTCCATTGGTCTGGCGGGTGAACGCATGGGGGGTGGTGGTGGTGGGGGGCCAGACTGGGGGTGCTGGGGTGGGGGTGCTGGGGTGGGGGTGCTGGGGTGGGGGTGCTGGGGACGGGGGTTGCGAGTTCCCGGGGAGGATGTGTGACTTTGTATAGCAGTGAGTGGTTCCCAAAAAAGGTAATTTGCCCGGGACCCAAACTAGTGAAAATAGAAGCTCTAGAAGCTCACAAACACAGTTCCAGAACATAAAACATCCATGAAATACTGAGAGGATATTGTGCACTTCATGGAGCTGTATTGAGGCCAACTATCCTTACCTCTCTCTCTCTTTCCACACAGTGTTCCCTCACTCTCCACACTTAACCCATATAGACCTGAGCTCTACAAAATGTCTTCTAAATCAATAAACAGTTTTCTGAAAACCCTATGTTTCTTATGTATGTCAGATAATGTCACTGGTGCTCAACCTTTTTCATGTCAAAGACCCCCAGGCTGTTTTCTGCCCCCCTCCCCCCCCCCCATCAAACAAAAATGTTTGGTGAAACCACGTGACTTCCATTGGAAATGCATTGAGGCGGCCATGATGACACACAGAAGACACAGGACACAAGTGTGTCTTGCGTGTGTCTTAGGTGTGAGTGAGGCCCTACGGCCGGTGAGAGAGTAAAGAGGATATACTCTGCTACCGTGTTACCGTTTACGAATGAAAAAATATAGTTTGGGAGCACAGTTAAAGACATTTAATCTTTAATTGGCTGTTGTTGTTGTTGTTGTTGTTTGGCTTTCTGCAATGCATCTTTGAAAACACTGAAAACTTCAGTTCACTGTGAAAGCGATTCACGCGCCAACACCTGTGTTTCTCTCTAAGTCTGTGCACGCCGTGCCGTGCAGTGTAATGGTATGTTTTCTAACACGCAGCCCCGGGACTTTAATCCATTGAGACCTGGAACGCATCCATGTCACGTTAGCGTTTAACCACATTAACCATTAACCCATTTTGGGGCGGGAACCCCTTTTGGTGTTTTAAACATTGTTATAATTTAGCTATTGAAAAATAGCAGATCTACAAGTTCATAGCGCGCCACCGAGTGGCGCGCTATGAACTTGTAGGTCTGCTATTTTTTTTAAATCGTTAAAATGTGCCTCAAATCTTTCCGAAAATTGTCATGATTTAGAAAACTTTTTTTTTTTAAATTTCGACGTCAGGCCTGAATGGGTTAAACCGCACTCCTCTCGTCTCCTCCAGAAACACACTTCATTTTTTCTGTCAACTTTCCAAACTCATTACTTCAGCAGGGCAAATCAAACAGGCTGCATTAAACAGCACTCCAACGTGAAGAGAGTGGATTCATTGGTGCTTGAGAAGCGTGCGTGCGTGTCTGCGCGCGTGCGTGTGTGCGTCTGCGTGTGCGCGCACGTGTGTGTGTGTGTGTGTTAATTAGCAGGATGCTGCTCTAATTAATGGCCTATGAATAGCCATGCTGGGCGAGGCGTCAAGGTTAGACACCTGTGTGGGTAAATTGATGGAGAGTGAACTTCTTCTCAGGGTCTATTGAATTACACGCACTTAATGTAAGTACAATATTGGCAGTCTGGTCCCAACACATCTGTGCAGCTGAGAGAGAGAGAGGGGGAGGGGCTACTGGGGATTGGGATCTTGTGTGCATCTGTGCGTGTGCGTTGGTGCGTGTGTGCGTGTGCGTCGGTGCGTGTGCGTCTGCGTCGGTGCGTGTGCGTGTGCGTTCGTGCGTGTGCGTCTGTGCGTGTGTGAACGCAGTCGGAGGAAACGGAGCAAGCTGGCGTGCACGCGGGGAGTCCAAGGCGGTGATGTCTGTGCAATTAGAGAACACATGCAACCATCACTGGGGAACTAATGACCTCAGCGTTGGGGGTGGGGCATGCTGGAGACTCAATTACTCGTCATACAGGCACCTGGCAGGTAGGCTGGTGTTGCGGGCGTCATCGGAGGGGGTGGGAGAGATTCAAAACAGATGCATAGCGTCCCGCCGTGGGTTCTATCAGCGCGGGTCCTGTCTGTGCACATTAGGGCTTTAAGCAACTAATCGACTATTCATCTAGTCGACTATTCAACTAGTCTACTAGTAAATCCACTAGTAGACTAAATCCACTAGTTGACCTTGTTGGTACTACTTTTTTTTTTACATAATAGGTAGTTAAACAACTAGTCGACTAGTCAACTTACTCAACTAGTAAAAATCACTAGAAGTGAAAGCCGTAGTCTACATAATTATGCTTGGTCGTGTGCAGGGTGGCGGGCCGGAAATAGCCGATCTACAAGCTCACGACACATCGCGCGCTACGGATGCATCTCTGTGCGTGTGCACGGAGCAAGTGTGTGTGTGTGTGTGTGTGTCTGCCGACAAATCAATGTATTGGATCCATGGTGGTTTGTTAAGAGTAATAGGCATGGATGTGAACTGGAGGAGAGGAGAGGAGGGGGTGGGGCGCGGCACATTATTTCTGCTCTCCAGCTATACAGTAACAGGGTATTTCCTGTCTCCCAACACTCTGTGCTGCCGTCATATAGAGCTGTGTACGAGGCAAGAGAAATTACCCCATTATGCAATCTGGGTAATGATTCCCATTGACGACGCTGAGGCTACAATGGCGGTACAGTTGAATTACACTAAACACCATTATGCCTGACAGGCACATACTCTGGCTGCATGTGCTTGAGGTGGTGCGTGTGCGTGCGTGCGTGCGTGCATGTGTGCGTGCGTGCGTGTGTACATGCTTGTGCACATGCCTGTGTAGGTAATAGCATAGCTCACACGGTGAAATTAAACTGGGGCTGAGGTGAGAAACCGGAGCGATGCAGCGCACGGCAGAGAGAGAGAGAGAGAGAGAGAGAGAAAGAGAGAGAGAGAGAGAGAGAGAGAGAGAGAGAGAGAGAGGTGTGGGTGGGGGGGGGATGCAGCAGCAGAACAAGCTGACAGGAAGATTGAGAGACGCAGAGATTGATGGCGTGTAATGACGAAACGGATGGAGGGTAGAGACGAGAGCGAGACGTGCACGTCGTCAGAGGCCATTACTCATCTCTGTGTCGCTCACGCGCAGCGTGGAACAACGTATACGTGCCACCCTGGGAGACCCGGGAGCACCGGGCGTCGACACGGCGTTTCGCCTGCATCCCCTCCCCCTCCTCCACCCCCTCGTCTCTCTTCTCTCTCCATGCGTGAACTCTTCATCTGTCCCCATACTGTGTAGCTTCAATCTTATAGCCTGTTGCCTATAGCTCTCTCCCTGCTCTGTGGCTACCTATGAATGTGTCTTCTTCCATCTCTCTCTCCCTCTCTCTCTCTCTGTCTCTGTCTCTGTCTCTCAATCCACAGTATTTCCCCGCCTTCCATCGTTCTGTCTGAAGTTACTCTGGTGTGTATGTGTGCGTGCGTACGTGCGTGCGTGCGTGCGTGTGCATTATGCACGTTTGTCCAGTGAGCGATTGCTACACTCACAAAGACCAGACCAACAGAAATAACGATTCTTTCACAAAAAGTGTGTCAGTGTGTCCGTGTGTCTGTGTGTGTGTGTGCGTGCGTGCGTGCATGTGTGCATGCGTGCGTGCGTGCGCGTCGCGCGCCCGCACACACCCTCACATGTGTACTGTATGTAATTCCAATTTTTGGCCCGTCACACAGAGCTGTGTTTTCCATAATGAGCACCCAGGGGACTTTTCACTTTCACTGTGATGCCGGTCCTGCAAAGACTTGTGGGATAGCTCTGATGCTCCCCGGAGGCCCTGCTTTCTCAAACAGACGGACTAAACGCCCGTTTCTATTCACGGCCGGCATGCAAACGACCCTCCCGCACCATCCCACGGGCCTTTCTTTTCCATATACGCAGGAAATGGGACACGCGGACCTTAAGAGGCCCTTATCGTCATGTGTCCAGCCCCAATGGAGGCACTAACCATTGGCATGGGACACGTAATGGCATGGTAATGTCGTGGAGTGTAGGATTGGATTGGTCGCTTAATCCATTGAGACCTGGAACGCATCCATGTCACGTTAGCGTTTAACCACATTAACCATTAACCCATTTTGGGGCGGGAACCCCTTTTGGTGTTTTAAACATTGTTATAATTTAGCTATTGAAAAATAGCAGATCTACAAGCTCATAGCGCGCCACCGAGTGGCGCGCTATGAACTTGTAAGTCTGCTATTTTTGAAAAATCGTTAAAATGTGCCTAAAATCTTTCAGAAAATTGTCATGATTTAGAAAACATTTATTTTAAATTTCAACGTCAGGCCTGAATGGGTTAAGCAGCCTGCTAGAGACTAAAAAAAGAAAACCATCTGCTTAACGCATTTAGACCTGAAATTAAAAAAATGTCTTGTAAATCCTGACAGTTTTCTGAAAAACCCATGTTTACCCATGTCAGTCGTTGTCAAACATTTTCATGTCAAGGACCCCAAAAGATATCTGCATAGTTTGGCCGCCGACCCCCATCTGAAAATATGTTGTTCCAGGAACCTCTCAGAAGCAAAGATTTGAGTTAAAAACGTTCGCTCTGAAAGAATATACATTCAAAGATTTGAGACACATTTTCAATAGCTAAATTATAACAAAATGCTTAAAACACCAAAAGGGGTTCCCGCCCAGAATGGGTTAACTCTATCTCTATAGCGCTAGCTGTTAGCATAAACCCCAGTCCCCAGTGCCAGCATACGCGTTCACTTTTAAAGACAGAGCTACACATTGGAACAAGCATACACTGTTTACCTTTCTCGGCAGAAGCTTTTTCATGGCGGCAGCGTCGTGGTACAAAGGCACAAATTAAATCCGAAATGTTGATGGCAGAAAATCCACCAAGGACAGCCATCCTGGAGTCCGACTTAAGGAGGTTTGAAAATCCTCCTTTCAACAGCTTTGCACTGTAATTATATTTGCAATCCCATAGTTGGAACGGTGGGGCGTTGCTATAGGAACCGGACCGATGTATGTTATGTTATGTTATGTAGGCGGAGTATACGGAGTATACGTTAAGGTACGTATATATACGGACCTGGGATATGACGCCACCTAGCGGCGATGTCCGTATATATACGTACCTGCATGGGACAAAAAGAGTTAACATCCCGCATGCTAAAACTATAGTTTGAATAGAATGAGGCTATAGTGGCGAGGCCTGGTCCCTTCATTATACCTTCCCTGTGGAGGCTTCAAAACGTGCCCTGCGCAGGAGGAAGGACCGAAAGAGGGAGAAGGAAAGAGACAGAAAGCGAGACCGACTTAAGGAAAGCGAGAGAGTTACAGAGAGAGCCATGCACGGGGGGGCTCAGGGCGCTGGCTAGCGCTGTATGCTAATCCTCCGCAGATGAAGACGCTTAGGTAAGCGCAGGCTGACAGCCATGCAGTGGGGAAGGCGGCGAAGGCTAATGCTAACTGCAATGTCACCTCTTTCTCCCCGCCTCACACCCAACACACACACACACACACACACACACACACACGCAAAATACACGCTGAAAGCCTGTTTTCCACGCACTTAATACTGTAGGTATTTGCTGTGGCTGTGAAGCTGGTGACGAGATGTACTGTATTTAGGCTGAGGCAACAAGACAACATTTCTGTGAGCTTTGTGTGTGTGTGCGTGCGTGCGTGCGTGCGTGCGTGCGTGCGTGCTTGCTTGCGTGCGTGTGTGCGTGCGAAAGCAAGTGAGATGAAGTGCATGTTCTCTCAAAGGGCACCTACGGACGGCTTCAATTCGAAACTGGCCCCCGTAAAATATGAATCTCCCACCCACCCCCTTTTTCCCCCTCACTGTATATGTTTTTTTTCCCTTTTTACCTCCTCTATGATGATTTCCTGTTTTTGGCTATATAGTAGTGTATATTTGTACGTCTCTAAATGTTATGATGAATTGAACATGGTGGACCCTATTGTAAACAAGTGTAATGCTTTATGGTGTATTGAGTTGTACTAGAAATGTACTGTAATTCTCCAAACTGTTAATAAATACTTCAATCAATCAATCAAATGTGTGCGAATGCATGTGTGCGTGTGTCATGGACAACGCTTCATTAAAACCTTCAGTGTTCTCTCTGGCCAGCACCATGCAGTTTACTTAGACTGTTAGCATACAGTGTGTGTGTGTGTGTGTGTGTGTGTGTGTGTGTGTGTGTGTGTGTGTGTGTGTGTGTGTGTGTGTGTGTGTGTGTGTGTGTGTGTGTGTGTGCACGTGTGTGTGTGTCTCTATCTTTGCATGAGTTCACAAGCCAGCCCTGACAACAACAACAGTAACGAGAGGATTTGTGGTATCAGAGTGCAACCGTTTCAAAAGTTTTAAGGAGCTGCGTTCAGACAAAACAGAGGCAGAGGAAAAGTAAAGTAAACTAAAGACACACATTCATGGACCAACACACATCACAGAGGCTGCTCTGATTAGCTGTTCACCGGCATCGCTCAGAGGGAGCTGTGGCCTGCTCATTAAAACACAGACCTCTGGGACTCTGCAAGTTTAGAGATTACAGTACACTGGCCAGCACGCACACACGCAATGCAATGCAATGCAATGCAATGTGTGTCCCTGTGTGTGTACGAACAGTATGTGTCTCTGTGTCCGAGCACGGACAGCTGCAACACCTAATGTGGCCAGTAGAGCACAGCAAGTAAAGTGGCACCGAGGCTACACGTTCCTGGGGGTGTGGATTTTCCCCCACGGCACTCGGTAACTCATTTCTCATCCGTTCCGGATGCTTTTTGTAGATCTATGTTTGCCCACTTTCTTATAGTCAGTGGTTCACTGCTCTCAATTACTGTTCTCAGTATGTGCACGCACGCACGCACGCACGCACGCACGCACGCACGCACCCTCAGCTGTTGCACTCAACATGACATGTTGCACAAGGCATGCTCTTTTGGAGATAAGAGTTTTTTTTCCTGCAGCATCTACTCTACATAACAAAGGACACCGTTTTCAGAATGCATACACACGCACAGTGATGAACACACAGCACACGCACACACACGCACACACACAGTGTCCAGGGAGTAGGGTTAATAAGACCCCCCCCAGCCTTATTACACTAAAATACCCGTTGTGCCAGTTGACCAACACACCTGCACGTACAAACTCAGCGAGCAGCGTTGTGGTATCTAGACAATCTAGAGCGCAAAGTGCCGGTCATGGTAGACGCAATGTGTGTACACAGCAAAGTCAGGAGTGTTATTTTAACTTGAAAGGGTTTAAATTAAGACTCTGGATTTGACTATGTATGGGTATAGATGTGTGTGAGTGTATGTGTATGTGTGTGTGTGTGTGTGTGTGTGTGTGTGGTGTTTAGTATGCTCACTGTGCACAGCGAGGAGTGATTTGCGAGTGGTTTGGCCCAGAGAGAGTTTAAACACGTGTGACTAGGTAAACACAACCAGCGATCCATCTGTGTGTGCGTGTGTGTGCGCGCGTGCGGCTATACTGTGCTTCTGGGTTATACAAGAAACCACACTCCTCAAAGGGATCAGAGCAGAGCTGCATACTGTAGTTTTTATCCGCACACACACACACACACACACACACACACACACACACACACACACACACACACACACACACACACACACACACACACACACACACACACACACACACACACACACACACACACACACACACACACACACACACACACACACACACACACACACACACACACACACACACACACACACACACACACACACACACACACACACCCTATAGTTTGTTTGAAAGCACCCCAGAGACCCAGAGGCCATAATCACTGCCAGTCAAGAGAAGCGGTTGCACAGAAAAGCTGCGCCTGCCAATCTCGGCCAACCACAGTAGCCGCCGCAGTGCCCGTAGGCCGTGCCCACTCACTGTCACTCACACTTCAACCACCGCCGCCTGACAACCTGCAAACCTCCTTACACCACCCAGCCGGCAATCAGCACTCCTAATTACACCACCCGCTGCCAACTGCACTCACCGCCCGCCGCCTCTCCTACCGACCAAAACCACAGCTCGGCAACCACGACATATAGGAACCACAATGTCCGCGAGCGTGGTGAGCGGCCGTACGGTCCAAGGAAAAAGGGGGGAGAAAACGGATACAAACCTCCCCTCACGTTTAGCATTTTGTGTGTGTGCGTGTGTGTGTGCGTGTGCGTGTGTGCGTGTGCGTGTGTGCGTGTGTGTCTCTCCAGACGAGTCACATCCCATTAAAGGAGGTGTCACCCCTGATATTTAGGTCGTTAATTCGCGGGCCCGCTCCCCCCAAGCCACTTTGAGGCAGAGTGAATGTGACAACTTTAATGACTAAACCAAACGGAGGACAAACAAACCTAAAGACCTGCCGCTAGAGCGCCGCGGCAGGTTTCGCCGGATGAGGGAGACGGCTTTGAAGTGGAGCGAGAAAAAAGAAGGAAATAAAAAACCAGAGGAAGCTTTTCATGTGGCTGAGGTGAAACCATGAGGCCTGCAGTCATTAGGCCTGGGATTGATTGATGCGGCCAAATAGATGCCTTCGTGTGGGGCCGTTAATGAGAGGGGTGGGGGGGGGGGTGGGGGGGTCATGAAGAATGCTGCTGGGGAGGGTGGAGCGGAGGGGTTGGGGGGGATTCTCTCACACACGCACACACGCGCGCGCACACACACACACACACACTAAAGTTGTGCTGTTGTTTATTATGTCTAAATTGTGCTTTCATGTCAAGTAGTTGTCCCATGTAGCTGAAGATTAATCCCCCCCCCCCCCCCCCCGCTGTCGTCTTCGTCGTCAACAGGAGATTGACGACCGGC
>NC_136804.1:27211025-27216908 GCF_951216825.1 Electrona antarctica | reverse complement strand
ACCCCCCCCCCCCCCCCCCCCACACACACACACACACACACCTATACCCACCCAAGGTTGGATGGTCCTCCCTGACAGAGAGACGAGAACTGCATTGGCACCTGTTCTTGTATAAAGCTACTGTATGCTTGGAGATTGTACTAAATACATCTCATCTTTCCTGAAATGGGACTCTGAACCCTATACACACCTGGTCAAGTAATTTCCCCAAATTCAAGGTACCAAAAGTTATGTAACTCTGAACTAGTTAAATCTGCCTCTAGCTTCTGTGGCATACATGGAACGACCTACAAAATACATTAAAATTGACCACATTGGTACCCTTGCATCGTTTTAAAACCTTGGTGAGCACACAGACCCCCATAATGTGTAACTGCTTTTAGATCATTTTGAAATTTGTTTTAGATTTTTATCTGTAAACCTATATGTAATTTCACATGTATACCTTTTGTTTTGATGTCTGATGTATTGTGTCACTGGTCCATTTAGGAGGTGGTCAGTGTCAGCGTGCAGAGACACGGGTCCATTTAGGAGGTGGTCAGTGTCAGCGTGCAGAGACACGGGTCCATTTAGGAGGTGGTCAGTGTCAGCGTGCAGAGACACTGGTCCATTTAGGAGGTGGTCAGTGTCAGCGTGCAGAGACACTGGTCCATTTAGGAGGTGGTCAGTGTCAGCGTGCAGAGACACTGGTCCATTTAGGAGGTGGTCAGTGTCAGCGTGCAGAGACACT
The DNA here is from genome assembly GCF_951216825.1 of Electrona antarctica. NCBI lineage: Eukaryota > Metazoa > Chordata > Actinopteri > Myctophiformes > Myctophidae > Electrona > Electrona antarctica. The sequence goes on along the minus strand of NC_136804.1, from coordinate 27,216,178 downwards.
GGTCCATTTAGGAGGTGGTCAGTGTCAGCGTGCAGAGACACTGGTCCATTTAGGAGGTGGTCAGTGTCAGCGTGCAGAGACACAGGTCCATTTGGTCAGTGTCAGCGTGCAGAGACACTGGTCCATTTAGGAGGTGGTCAGTGTCAGCGTGCAGAGACACTGGTCCATTTAGGAGGTGGTCAGTGTCAGCGTGCAGAGACACGGGTCCATTTAGGAGGTGGTCAGTGTCAGCGTGCAGAGACACGGGTCCATTTGGTCAGTGTCAGCGTGCAGAGACACGGGTCCATTTGGTCAGTGTCAGCGTGCAGAGACAAGGGTCCATTTGGTCAGTGTCAGCGTGCAGAGACACGGGTCCATTTGGTCAGTGTCAGCGTGCAGAGACACAGGTCCATTTGGTCACTGTCAGCGTGCAGAGACACTGGTCCATTTGGTCAGTGTCAGCGTGCAGAGACACGGGTCCATTTGGTCAGTGTCAGCGTGCAGAGACACGGGTCCATTTAGGAGGTGGTCAGTGTCAGCGTGCAGAGACACGGGTCCATTTAGGAGGTGGTCAGTGTCAGCGTGCAGAGACACGGGTCCATTTGGTCAGTGTCAGCGTGCAGAGACACGGGTCCATTTGGTCAGTGTCAGCGTGCAGAGACACGGGTCCATTTGGTCAGTGTCAGCGTGCAGAGACACGGGTCCATTTGGTCAGTGTCAGCGTGCAGAGACACGGGTCCATTTGGTCAGTGTCAGCGTGCAGAGACACGGGTCCATTTGGTCAGTGTCAGCGTGCAGAGACACGGGTCCATTTGGTCAGTGTCAGCGTGCAGAGACAAGGGTCCATTTGGTCAGTGTCAGCGTGCAGAGACACGGGTCCATTTGGTCAGTGTCAGCGTGCAGAGACAAGGGTCCATTTGGTCAGTGTCAGCGTGCAGAGACAAGGGTCCATTTGGTCAGTGTCAGCGTGCAGAGACAAGGGTCCATTTGGTCAGTGTCAGCGTGCAGAGACACGGGTCCATTTGGTCAGACACTGCCAGATACCAGAGCTCTATTATGCGGTGAGAAGCGGGCGTGGCTGAACTTTCTGTGGTATATCCCGGTCGGTCACACGATTAAGAGCCTTGAGGTCTGCAAAACTCTGCATGGACCTCTGACTTCATCATCAGCCACCCCCCCCCCCCCCACACACACACACACACCTATACCCACCCATCACCCATACACACACACACACACACACACACACACACTAACCCTGGCAAAGTGCAGTAGTTGAAACGCCATTGAAGATGAGTCACACGCACACCGGGCGGTAATTGAGGAATAATGCCATTGACTAACACGCAGATAAAGCTCCCTCCCGCGGTGGGTCTGATGGCTCTTTTTCTTTTGCTCGGCGGCGGTCTTTGTGCACAAAATGTTAGCTCCTAATCCCAAATTCCTCTCTCTTCTTCTCCTCGGCAATAATGAGCTCCTCTAAGACCCCAGAGTTGACAGAGGTACAGCATTTAACACGGCTGAATGGAGAGAGAGGTGGGAGGGGGGGGGGGGGGGGTGAGATACAGGCCAAGGAGGGATAAAGCGAGGGATGGAAGGGAGGAGGTAGAGAACCACTGAGACATACATGAGGTAAGCTCTCCCTCTGGCAAGGCAGGGTAATGTAGCTCCATGCGGCACAGGGAATCTATGAGGACTATTGAACAGAGAGCAAGGACAGGGAGAGACAGAACCGATGGGGGGGAGGGAGGGAGGGAGGGAGAGAGAGAGAGAGAGTCCATAAGAGAGATGCATAAATACAGAGAGCGATAGTTATAAATCTCTTAGGATTCAGTTATTTTTCTGCCAGTCATCACAGCCCAGGGACAGTGTGTGTGTGTGTGTGTGTGTGTGTGTGTGTGTGTGTGTATATCTATGTGGGTGGGGAATGTGTGCATGCTTCATTCGTCTCAAGGCCAACGATAAAATGCTCCTCTCAGGAAACATAACAGTGTGCAACACACACACACACACACACACACACACACACACACACACACACACACACACACACACACACACACACACACACACACACACACACACACACACACACACACACACACACACACACATTTCACAACACGTTTATATTCTCTCCGTACATCTCAATTCACAAGGGGCCACGAGCCTACCTGTGTCCGTATGTGTGCGCGTGATGCGTGAATAAGCACTTGCTGACGTGAGAGAGCAGTTAGGTGAGAGAGAAGGGGTGAGACACACAGAGAGAGAGAGAGAGAGTAGTTAGCTCAACTAAACACGCCATAAAACATATATGGGATCCATTTCCGTCACCGCTAAGCCCCTTATCCCTAAACTTCTTTGTTTTTTTTTTACTATTTTGAAAAACATGTTTGAATAGTTCAACTAGCCAATCTACATTGACACGTCGTGAGCTTGTATACTGGCCATTTTAACTATTCAAAAATGTTTTGCAAAATAGTAAAAAAAAAAAAAGGCAAAGAAGTTTAGGGATAAGGGGTTTAGCGGTGGCGAAAATGGAGCCCATGGAATCAGTACATTTGAGCAAGTCATTGAAAACAATCAGAAGTACTGTGTGTGTGTGTGTGCGTGCGTGCGTGCGTGCGTGCGTGCGGGGAGCAATCTCCTGCTGAATGGGACATGGCTGACAGAGAGGTGCTGTAAGAGTAATGAGTCAATCATTAGTGGATCATCACGACAGTCAAATTACAGCGCTAATGAATGCGGCCTGGCAGATTAGGAGTAGCGAGGCTGCAGGCCAGTCAGTCAGTCAGTCAGTCAGTCAGTCAGCGGAGGAGACACACCCTCGTTACACGGAGGAAACAAGCATGGACGTCCACCATTTGCACATACTAGAGTTGTCCCGATACCATTGTTTTTCAGACCGAGTACTTCATTTTTAGTACTCGCCCGATACCGAGTACCGATACGAGGAGTACTTTATTTTCGTTGCGTAACCACTTGTTTTACCCCCCTTTTTCTCATAGATGGATCTCCGATCTACACTTTTCAGTCGTCATTTATGCTTGTAGATCGGCTGTTGTTGGCGATTTGCATGCAGTGTTTGTTGGGTCAGACTTGCTCCCGTTTCATTCGTTCAGCCTATAGTGTCAATTGGATGTTTTGGTACTCGGGTCAGAGTATCGGGGCCGGTTCCGAGTACAGAGTACGAGTACTTGAGGACGGTATCGGTACCCGAGTACCCGATGCCAGTATCGGTACAACTCTAGCAACATACATACATACATATAAACATGACCGCAGTAAAGAAACAATCAAAGTCCGCGCGCGCACACACACACACACACACACACACACCACACACACACACACACACACACACACACACACACACACACACACACAATGCCGATTGTATATGCACACATACACCTGCGTGTAATCATGCATCCATGCGTTTACTGTACACAGGGCCCCACACACACACACTCAGGCACACACACACTCAGGCACACACACACACACACACACCCTCGATCTCAGATACATGGTTGTTGTGATAGATCACCACCTACACACAGCGGTGTCAGGCGCAGACAACTGCTCCTGGGCCCCAGCAGAGCAAAGACATTCATCATTATGACAACACACACACACACGCACACACGGGCGCACGCACACACACACACACACACACACACACACAGACACGCAGACACGCACACGGATGATGTTTCCATCAGGGGTCTATATGGCATCCCAGCTGGTGGCGCGTGAAGACGTCTTCATCATACTGCGTAACACACATTCACCTCAGGACCACAAAAACACACGTGTACACGTTCCTCCGCCCTTATATACCATCTATGCATTTCACCGAGAGGAGGGCTTTCTGTGAATGAATATACTGTTAGTGAGTGGGTGCAATCCCACTCTGTGCAAGGCTTGCTCTCTTAAAATGTTGGGGCGGGAACGCCTTTTGGTGTTTTAAAGCATTCTGTGATACTTAGGCTATTGAAAAATAGCAGATCTACAAGCTCATAGCGCGCCACCGAGTGGCGCTCTGCGAGCTTGTAGGTCTGCTATTTTTTGAAAAATCATGAAAATGTGGCACAAATCTTTTAACCTAATTATATTCGTTCAGAGCCAACGTTTTAAACTCAAATCTTTGCTTCTGGGGAGGTCCCTGGAACAACATATTTTCAGATATATATATATTTATATTTACATATATTGATGGGTGTCCTTGACATGAAACTGTTTGAGAACCACGGACATAGAAACATGGGTTTTTCAGAAAACTGAAAACTAAAAATGATTTAGAAGACATTTGTAGAATGGTCCTCAGGTCTAAATGGGTTAACCACCCGTGTATGGGTCGCCCTATATATAAGCCTCGACGACCAAGCAGTCTTTACTTGTGCAAAGGTTAAACGTGTCATTTAGATCAGTGGTTCCCAAAGTGGGGTCCGGGGACCCCCAGGGGTCCCTGAGGGAGTTCCAGGGGGTCCCCAACTATATGATAGTTTGGAACCAAATGGACCCTTATGTGTCTGGAACTCAGAGTGTGTACAAATGGAACCAAATGGACCCTAACGGGTCCATTTGTACACTCTCAGAGTTAAATTAACTTAGATTTTACAATATAAATTGGTGTCTCAGAGATAGACATGCCATTAAATGGGGGTCCGTAGACTAATGCATGTCAAACTGGGGGTCCTTGAAATGAAAATAGTTGAAAATCACTGCTAGAGCCGTAAAATATTCTCTTATGGGCCGTCCCTGGTATATCTTTTCTAATGGGGGTCCGCTGGGCTAATTAGTGTCATTTTGGGGGTCCTTGACATGGAAAAGTTTGGGAACCACTGATTTAGATCATTCAGACAGACGCCTGCAGGTTCATTTGTTCATCCCATAGTTTGAATAGTTATAACGAATTTTTGATATCATAATGTTTATACTGGTGATAGGTTCTTGGTTTACCTACAGTATATGATTACTGAGGCTCTACACTGTCTCTATGCATTATAATACCTTGTGTTTACCCTGCTTACTGTAAATCACTCTGGATTAAGGGCATCTGCTAATGGCCTCCATAATGTAAATCGTATGAATGCTGCGTATGTGTGCCGTGTGTGCACGCGTACCAGTGTTGTTTTTGGCAGCAAATTTCTATTTTAGTTTTAGTCGTA
>NC_136804.1:27193525-27206025 GCF_951216825.1 Electrona antarctica | reverse complement strand
AACCACTCCCTTACGGAGTTGTGTGTGTGGGTGGCTGGGTGGGTGCCTGCCTGGCTGGCTGGCTGGCTGGGTATGAGCACGAAAACAGCATGGTTGTTTTTCACCACCTGTGCGCAACCTAACACACACAAACACACACGCACATATTAACTGTATATATGATGATTTTGGGTGTGCCAGTACAGTACAGTGACAGTACAGTACAGTAGAGGGTATAGTAGAGGGACCGGCACACAGTAACTCTGTCATTTCTCAACCGTTTCGGACGCGGGGCGGTACGCTGGAACCGGCCCGGCCCCCTGGGCGCGTTCCTGGGGGAAGATATTTACACACACGCACATATTAACTGTATATATGATGATTTCGGGTGTGCCAGTACAGTACAGTGACAGTACAGTACAGTAGAGGGTACAGTAGAGGGACCGGCACACAGTAACTCTGTCATTTCTCAACCGTTTCGGACGCAGGGCGGCACGCCGGAACCGGCCCGGCCCCCTGGGCGCGTTCCTGGGGGAAGATATTTATTTTGTACTTTTGAAAGCACAAAATGCACTTAAGTGAAACGACAACCACGTCACAATATTACAATATCCCAAATGCCAGATCATATGATATCTATATAGTTTCCTATATCACGATATCGATATAATATTGATATATTGCCCAGCCCTAGCATATACAGTACTGTAGGTATAGGGCCACAGCAGCAACGTAGATGACAGAACACTGAAGAAGAGTCCATCGCATCACTGTCTCTGCACAACAGACTAGCTTAAACACAAGTCAATAGAGAGAGAGAGACATCTCTCTACATTAGCCTACTGGCACTAAATCATATCTTCAATATGGAGAAAGAATATATGATCTTCTGTTGTTCATACAGTTATTTCATGCTGCTGTCGACACACACACACACACACACACACACACACACACACACACACACACACACACACACACACACACACACACACACACACACACACACACACACACACACACACACTTGTGCACCGAGTAAACGGCTCAACAACACACTGTGTAGAGTTGAGTCATTGGATGGAAACAAAAGGAGAGAGCGTCATATCATAAGAAGAAACGGAGGAGATGTTATATATAGGCCTATATATATATATATATATATTTTTTTTTTTACAGTGCTTGGAAGAACATGGCCCATCAACGGCTAAGCGCTCTAAGCCAAGGGGACGTAAGTGGGACAGACTGGGAACGCCACATAACAGTCAGCTGTGCTGTTCTGTGCGCGCAGAGACAGAGAGAGAGGGAGAGAGAGAGAGAGATAGAGGGGAAAAAACAGACCATGATGATTATGTGAGGATGAAGCCCTCCCTTTGTCCCCGGCCGTAACGTTCTTCTTGGAATCCTGGACTTTAAGTGAATTAGGGAGGTCTCGTTCGTTGTGCACGCGGTTCTAATCAGATTTCTCCTCTCCCTTTAGAACTCTCGCGGCAGCACAAATCCAATTGGGAGCACGCGGGACACTAGTCATCCTGCATTCCGATATGGTTTTAATAAGCCCCCCCCCCCCCCCCCCCCCCTCCATCGCCCTGAATACATCATATGGCTGGCTGCAATAGCTTTTGTGTAGTCTGACAGCAGATTTAAAGCCCCCCCCCCCCCCCCCCCACGAGCATGATGCAATTTAATGGGCTTCAGGCAGCGGAGTTATAAAATCAGTCTCATGTGACTGAGATGATCACTATTCACTCCCTCGCAGCATATTTTGTGTTGGTGGCTAGTAGAGAATGAATGAATAGAGCTCGACTCTTGTCTTTGTATATGTCTCAGCATGTGCACAGACAGTGTGTATGTGTGCGCGCGCGCGCGCACACATACACACACGCACACGCGCGCACACACACAGACACACACACACGCGCGCACACACACACACACACACACGCGCGCACACACACACACACACACGCGAGCAAGACCGTGTGAAATCTTAATGGGCGGCTGCTGCAAATCAAAGGAACTTCCCCCCAATCTAATGCCATGCAGCCGATCCTATAATATCATATAGCTTATAACAGACGACTTAATAGGCTACAACAATTTGACGACACCACTAGACAATATATGTATATAAAAAAACACCCACACATTAATAAAGACAAGGTTTATTTACGGCGACATCATTATCCGGATAATGGCGCTCATTCATCACAGTCCTGTCTTGTGATAATAGCCCCCCGGGCGGGCACAAACGTGCACACGATAACATGATTTATCGATCTACAATAACAATTAACACTCAAAACAATAATGCAGAAATGCAGCCGCGACAACTATAGCCTAATTATGACCCCGATTCCGGGCACACATCCATCCACATTACAGACAAACACTTCCAAATTGGACACAGCTGTTTTCAATAAAACAAAAAAAGATACCACAGGCGGAAAAAAGGGAGGCGTGTTTGTGTGTGTGTGTGTGTGTGTGTGAATGTGTGTGTGTGTGTGTGTGTGTGTGTGTGTGTGTGTGTGCGCGCGCGTGCGCGTTTTGTATCATTGTGGAGGACGGGATAATAATTCAACCCCCCCCCCCAACCCCCCCCGAAAAAGAAATATGACTCACATTCTGTCCCCCGGAACGAGCAGGCGGCTCTCGACCATCATATCGGGCAGAAAATCCAGACTGTTGTAGGATGAAGTCATGCTGCCTTATATTCTCTCCTCTCCTCTCTCCTCTCCGCTCCGCCGCTGTGCTCTGCTCTCCTCTCTGCTCTGCCTACTGCCTAGTACTACTAGCAGTGCAGCCTGACACATACAACGAGCGTCTCTCTCTCTCTCTCTCTCTGACTCTCTCTCTCTCTCTGACTCTCTCTCGTCTCTCTCTCTCTCTCTCTCTCTGTACAGCTCGCCCCCAGTTCAACTGCTGCCTGCCTGGCTGACTGTCCGCGGAAACTGAGACGGACGGAGGGGGACAGGTGGCGGTGCAAGGAAGAGCCCAGATACACTATATAATAGTAGCCAGGCCTTTCCCAAAGGGCAGCAGTATATCCACAACACTCAACACTCCACTCCACTCGGCAGTTGTCACATTCTCTTCGTCTCTCTCTCTCTCTCCCTCCTCCAACCACCACGATCCTCCTCCTACTGCACGGGCAACAACTCTCTGTCTCTCGGGCTGTGGATCCGAATACCACATAGCAGCCGCAGGTGCTGCTGAATCGGGAGGCGTGGCCGTGGCGGCCCGGGCAGGCAAGGCAGCGCGCAACGCTGCAGCTAGAATAATAATTTAACCATTAGATACACCGCTATACCGGGACGGGACGGGACCGGACGAATCATTTTTTATCTAGCTTATTTATTCAGGCACCGGTCCCAAATTATAATTGAATGCATGATCACCATGATGCCAAATTAGCCAAAACACTTGCGCGCTTGCACACAATAACGGCCGCGTCGCGCACAACTCTTCGAGTGCGCGACAAGCCAACATAAAACAAACTGTTTCCATTGCATATTATTGCACCGTTGCACGCACGTTCCTGAATAGCAGCGCGCCCTAATAAAAGCGTGTCTTGTCTATAGTGAGATGATTAGCAATCAAACGAGGGGATCACATTTGGAGAGGTGCCAATGTGCCATCACGCATGGGAATGGCCTCATAATGAGCCCGGTCCACATAATGTGCAGCCGCAAAATTCGCTGACTCTATTTTACGGCGCCATGTTTATAATTGCGTGGATCCACTACGTGGCTCCCCGTGGAACCACAATACACCCTCCTGTAGTCTATACCACTTTGCCCCCATACTTCCATGGCAGAAAAGAGGGAGGTCCTCCAGTAAAATAATGAGCCTTTCTTATACTTAGCCAGAGAAAGGCAGCTCTCTCTCTCTCTCTCTCTCTCTCTCTAGAGGAAGAGCATGAGTATCTGGGTCACTGGGAGAAAAAAAAATGGAATGTGCACAGTCCACACATACAGTGGGGCTGAGTGTGTGTGTGGTGCGGATAGGGGCTTGCCCCGGGGCGCTGCTCGGGGGTCAGCATGGCTATTTAGTTGTAAAGGGCCCGGGCTGCAGGTCATGGTTATATGGGTGGGAAACACTGATCCCACATCAGCGCCCCAGGCCCCCGCGTGGGTCCCCGCGGAGGAGACACGACTTTTCCCACCATGTTTCACCACACCTGACCCCCATCCATGCAGGAGCACCAAACAGAGGGCCAGAGGGTTCCGCGGTATTTTATATAAGCACCCCCCCCCCCCCACAACAGCACTGTGATGATAACATTGTACTATCTATCTTCGACTGGAAGTTAATGATGAATTGCATTTCAAAGGTTACATGACAGGAACAATGATATAGGCCACACACGGAAGAATAATTGCCTGTAGATTGTAATGTGTGCGTGTGTGCGTGCGTGCGTGCGTGTGTGTGTGTGCGTGCATGCGCGCGTGTGTGTGTGTGTGTGCACGTGCGTGTTTGTCAGGGGTTCATACACACCTGTCTTTATAGGCATAAAATGCTGTGGAAGTGAAAATATGTTGCACTTTATAACATGCATCCTACACAAAAACATACCATATGGATTAAACCTCCCCAAATGGGGTCCAGGGACCCCCAGGAGTCCTTGAGGTAGTTCCAGGGGGTCCCCAGTAAAATGATAGTTTGGAACCAAATGGACCCTTATGGGTCTGTAACTCTGAGACTGTACAAATGGAACCAAATGGACCCGTTAGGGGGGGTCCTTGAAATTAAACGGGTTGAGAAACACTGTGAGAGCAGTACAAATCTTCTCTTATTCCCTGGCACATCTCTTCAAATGGGGGTCCACGGGGCTAATTAGTGTAAATTTGGGGGTCCTTGACCTGAAAAAGTTTGCGAACCACATGCTGTAAACTGTACCAACAGTACAGTTCCTGTATATATGCAGACTTATACATCAGCGTGGTGCCTAGAGTTGTTCCGATACCGATACTGGCATTGATACTTTGACAAAACATCCAGTTGACACTAGGCTGAACGAATGCAACAAGAGCAAGTCTGACCCCCAACACTGCAGAAAATCACCAGAAACAGCCGAATCGATCTACAAGCATAAATGACAACTGACAAGTGTAGATCGAAGATCCATCTGCATCTAGGAGAAAAAGGGGGTCAAATAAGTGGTTACTCAAAAAAAAGAAAAAGTACTCGTATCGGTACTCGGTATCGGTGAGTACAAAAAATTAAGTAAATTAAGTACTCGTATACTCGGTCTAAAAAAAAAAAAAAAGGTATCTAGACAACTGTAGTGCAGGTGCCTGCACGGTGACTCAGCCGGTTAGTGTTCGCATCCAACACCATCTTGTCTCGCAAATCTCTCCTCTCTCTCTCTCTCTCTCTCTCCGTCCTTTTGTTCCTTGTCCCTCCACCCCTGTCTGACCTATCGGAACTAAAGCATAGAAAATGCCAACAGAAGACTTACAGACACCACCAACAAGGGAACACCGCGGTGCACCATGGGCACCGTGAGCTCATGTCAGACATATTGAACAAATGGCTATGAACACCTGATGCTAGAACCACTGCCCCCTCACCACCCCCCTCCTTCCTCTCTCTCCCTGGCTATGTCTCTTTGTCTCTCTGTCTGGTTTTTATTTTTATTTATTTATTTTTTACTTTTCCTCATTCTTCTGCGGCCCACATTTCCTCTAACGCATCCTTGAGGCTATACAATGTACTGTTTTATTCTGGACCAAAGGGCAGTTCTTTATTAATAGTTATCTATTTTATACTGTGTGTGTGTGTGTGTGTGTGTGTGTGCGTGCGCGTGTGTGTTGTACTCCATTCCTCCGCTCACGTATTAGCCCATCCCCCCCCCCCCAACTGCGCTCTCCATCCATTTAGCCAAAGGCTCAGTGTTCTCGATCCTGCTCACGAGAAGGTGTCTCTCTCTCTCTCTCCTCTCTCTCTCTCTCTGTCTGTACTTATTTTCCATCTTTCGCTGTATTCTCCTTCTCTTCATCTCTCTCTCTCTCTCTCTCTCTCTCTCTCTAACACCCTGGGCTGGGGGCTCAGCTGCCCAACAGTACAAATCGATCAGTCCAAAAGGAGGAAAAAGGAAGGAGGAGGAGACAGCTGGGGGGGAGGGGTGTGTGTGTGTGTGTGTGGGGGGGGGGGGGGGGGGGGAGAGCGGAGAGGAGCGGGTGGTGGTTTAGTAGTATATAGGGGTCAAGAAAGCGAGCGAGAGCCACGAAGAGGAAAGGAGCTAAATAGCCCGTGCGTGCATGGCCTCTCCCGTCATTACGGTGCGAATGCAGCCCCGCCGAGAGCTGATGGGAGGTTAAACAACCGGCCCGGCCGGTGGACACACTGTAACAGCCAGCCTGCCTGTCTGCATGCATGCGCTGCCCGGCCCGCTGCCCACCCGCGTCCATCCCACACCAGAGGACTGTGGGTGTAGCCAGCGCCCCCGGGAGAGAGAAGGGGAGCTGGGTTCTTATTTTTTTCACACGTGAATATTTCATGAGGAGCCTGCATGAATGATTCATGTTAGCAAGCAGCTGTGTTTGAGCCTAAGTGGACATGTGAGGAACCTTGATACCGGGCAAGCTGTGATTGCTGCTGTTCGGTCTCACTTCGGAACAACACACGTGCGAGCGAGCGTGAGTGCGTGCGTGCGTGCGTGCGTGCGTCAAATCGAGAAGCTCTGGCTCAGATCAAATAATACAGGCATCTGTATATTCCTCGGGGCTCAGGCACATGCTGCCCCTCAGACTCCAAAAAACAACGTATAAAGACAGAGACGGAGTGGACAGCCTCTTTCTTTTCCCTTCTCCACTTTGTTTTTTGTCTCCAGCTTTCACATTCCCTCTTCCTTGATCTGCCTTCCATGCTTCCCACCATCTCTCCCATTCCCTCCTCTGCCTCATGTAGTCTCCCCCCCTCTCTCTCCCCCCTCTCTCTCTCCCCCCTCTCTCTCTCCCCCCCCTCTCTCTCTCTCTTTGCCAAAGCAAAAGTGGAACAAGACAATCAAAAATAAAACAATGTATTTACAAATAAATATTGAATATAAATGGGAATGAAATAAAGGTGTAAACAGAGTTACAGTGTTACATTAACACTTTGGGTAATACTATCCTGTGAAACTATAAAAAGATGCATTTTCTGTCAGAGATAGTCAATACATCCATATAGGAGACGTTAGCTTTATACAGTACTTTTGAAAGTTGACAGCAGTATTTCAATGTTTTTTGCATTCATTTAGTATGAAAAAACAAACATTTGCGACAAGTAGCAGCAATTTATTCAAATGTAATTGAATTAAAGTTAGTTGCTGTGTTTATATAACAGAATTTCTCTCCCCCCCTCCCAATATGCTGCTCCCCCACCCCCTCCCTCCCAATATGCTGCTCCCCCACCCCCTCCACTCACTGTAATTTCTCTCCCCCCCCCCCCTCCCAATATGCTGCTCCCCCACCCCCTCCACTCACTGTTCAATCTTCAATCTCATTGCCATATTTTTCCCCCCTTCTTTCGCCTCTCTTCTATTTCACGCTCTCCCTTATCCGTGGCTGCCTATTCCCTCTCCTCTCCTTCAATCAGTTAGCGGCTCTCGCTGGACCCGGGGTTAGCAGTGGTGGAAAAAGTACTTTTTTTTACTCTGAGGACGATTCTATAAATGCCTTCTAAATCCTGACAGTTTTCTGAAAACCCTATGTTTCTATGTCAGTGGTTCTCAGACATTTTCATGTCAAGGACCCCCAAGATTATATGTAATTGGCCGTCGACCCCCATCTGAAAATATGTTGTTTCAGGGACCCTCCCAGATTTGAGTTAAAAACGTTGGCTCTGAAAGAGCCATTCAAAGATAATAATTGAATCATAATAATAATCTTTTGAAAATAGCAGTTCAGTCAGGACAACTCAAGAGTGGATGAAATATATATTTATTGAATATAAAATTAGCAATATATTTATTATGGTTCGACGATGAATTGGATCTGCTTTTTACAGTAGGTACTGAGCATCAGTCCCAACCATAGGGACTCCGAATCCCCCGTACCTAAACAGCAGATCCAAAACGACAGGTGGTAGCTGGGGTGGAGGAGGGTGAGCAGCAAACGTTTAAGCAGACAGCAGCGCAGCAGTATCAGTGTGTGCAGCAGCAAACAAGCAAGCAGATTGAGCAAAGCCAAACTTCCAGTTTAAATAGCCGGTATGAAGATGGAATGAGTGAGTGTGATTGGATGAAGTGAATCATGTGAATGAGAATGTGATGCTGAGGCGGCCCAATGAACGGCCGGCAGCAACTGCACTGAGTTTCCTGACTGAACTTGCTCTGCGCATGTCTGTGACAGGCGCGATGCTCATATCTATACAAGCTCACAATGCGTTGCATCGCTGAAATGTATGTAGGGCTCAAGTGGTTAATGTATGTTTTGTATTAATAATAATCAAAATCTACAAATAGTAGCTAAAAATTTCAAATAAATGTATTGTGGAGTAAAAAATATAATATTTGAATCCGAGATGTAGTGGAGTGCAAATACTCCTATGATCTTGTAGATCTGCTATTTTTGAAAGATCTCGAAAATGTGTCGCAAATCTTTGAACATATATTCTTTCAGAGTGAACGTTTAACTCAAATATTTGCTTCTGGGGTTGGGGTCCCTTGTTACGACCCGGCCTAGGGGTCACCAGGTGTAACACAAAAGTGGTCTCCCTCCTACCTAGTTCCCAAATATAACCAGCCAACACCAGTTGAAAAGCCAAAGTACAATGGTTTATTACATAAGTTACAGTGACATCAAAATACATGGGATAAATTACCTCAGGGTGGGCACCTGTACAGAACCTTACTACACTAAAAGACAAACCTATGCTTACATACACAAAACAAACACAGGTATCTTACCTAACATCAACTAAAGAAACACATTAACAAGGAAACCAAAGGAAAGGACACCCACCCCTACATTACCGGGAGTAAACCATGTTGACAGTGAAACGTCCTAAAATACTGGTAATGGCTAGCTAAAAGCACTCAAACACCAGACTGGTGTTGTTGGGAGACTGGCATGGAGGAAGACATCTGAAGATCTGAAGGTAGGCAGCTTTATACTCCAGACCAGAAAGCCAGGAGCCAATCACCTGTGAGGTTCCACCACTCAGCCAGTCACACTCAGCAACCACTCATTCACCATTCACACAAGCTGGTAATCACTCAGTCACTCACTCAATCAGTCACACCCACACCAAGAGGGAAAGAAACCTACACATATGACCCATGGTCATATAACACCTCCCCCCTTAAGATCAAACATTTCTCCTAAAAAATATACATCAATAAATATAAAATGTTTGATTTCACATTATCACAGAACAAACAAAATGTAGATATTTCCCCACAATGGACTTAGTGTGAATATGCTCTTCACAAAAACATCAAAAATTAAACCAATTCTTTATTACAAACACACACAAAACATAATGTGATATTCTCTTCCTTCCTCCTATCGTCTCTATCGAGACCTCACTCAAAGTAACCCCTTCCTCCTATCGAGACCTCACTCAAAGTAACCCCTTCCTCCTATCGTCTCTATCGAGACCTCACTCAAAGTAACCCCTTCCTCCTATCGTCTCTATCGAGACCTCACTCAAAGTACCTCCTTCCTCCTATCGTCTCTATCGAGACCTCACTCAAAGTAACCCCTTCCTCCTATCGTCTCTATCGAGACCTCACTCAAAGTAACCCCTTCCTCCTATCGTCTCTATCGAGACCTCTTCCTATCTCCACTGAGATTCCCTCTCTCCTAGTGTCTCCACTGAGACCTCTTTCCCTGCTCCTATTCCTCACCCGAATAGCTAAAGCATTGCATCACAAAATGTCTCTATTCATCACCCGAATAGCTAAAACATTTAATCACAACAGTTTAAAACACCCTATATCGAAAGCACATTTTGTTGTGTGGTAAATGCCTTGCCAACTAACAACGAAAACCCAAACTACATTCAACTTTTGGTACATAACATAAGGTTATAAAATAACCTGTCACACTTTCAGAGCTAGTTTGAATTACACACCAACGGACCAAGAACGAGGTATAAAACCCCACTTTGTTTAACTAACCTCTACGGTTGTATGCACAACCACTAAATGTACCTGAGTCCAACTTAGGACAACTTGAAAAAAAAAAACCAAAAAACGCTACGAGGTTTGACTGCTGCCGTGGGTGCCAGCCTCCGGAGTTTGCACACACCACAACACGGCCAAATAACATTTCCCTGCATTTCTTATCCACCCTCGTCCGTACAAGGTTATGGATTACAGAAATACGAACGATCGCAGCACCACTGCATCATATCAAAATTAGTGCGCTACCAGCACAACTGAACGGAGGGCAAAAGCAGCTATATGACTCGACTTTCTGCACCATTATTTAGTATCACAAGCTCCTCACGGGTTAAGCCAATCTTCCCGTGGCAGCAACACATTCAACATAAACGTTGAAAACCAGAATCCACTCTCACCCTCTCTGCAGCAAACGGGACCAAGGCAATCTCTGGGTGGTGGCCTTAGAGCAGGAGCACCGCGCTCCGGACCGGCATTTCTCTCCCATGGCTGGGTCATCTCATCAGGCCGGGGAGCAGGCGTCGCAGCCGGCGCCCTATCGGGACTCACCCTCCAAAGGGTTATCCCTAGTTCCCCAGAACCCCCCCAGCCTTTTTCGGCAGGTCAGCACTCCTGGCGGCACCCAGGGAAGAATCTTCAGCCTCCGCTTCATCCTCCCCCCCTATCCAACCAGTTGCACTGACCGTCCGTCTCTCAGATGCCCCCCCACAGAGGTTCTAAGAAATTTGGCAATCTAACAGCTTTTAGTTTGTCCAAATCACCTACACTAAACTAACCAAACTTAAGGTGCAAAAAATACGAGCAACATACCTACCACTGCAACTCCAGCCGATCACAGACAGGACCGAAAAAAAAGAAAAACATCATGTTAATGCCAATTATGTTACTTTCTTTTTCACGAATGCAGCTTAACCAAACCTCACCAAAAAAAGAGTCACCATATTGCAGTATGGCTCAGTTTTAGCAACAACCAAACCAGAGAGACCAAATTTAACACACAGTACAAGCTAAACTATTTTGAAAGAAAACAAAAAAAAAACTTTTGGTACAGAAAAAAATAAATCCAATATTAACGGGTTCACTTTTAACGACCAAAAGAACGGACGAGCCCCCAATTATGTTACGACCCGGCCTAGGGGTCACCAGGTGTAACACAAAAGTGGTCTCCCTCCTACCTAGTTCCCAAATATAACCAGCCAACACCAGTTGAAAAGCCAAAGTACAATGGTTTATTACATAAGTTACAGTGACATCAAAATACATGGGATAAATTACCTCAGGGTGGGCACCTGTACAGAACCTTACTACACTAAAAGACAAACCTATGCTTACATACACAAAACAAACACAGGTATCTTACCTAACATCAACTAAAGAAACACATTAACAAGGAAACCAAAGGAAAGGACACCCACCCCTACATTACCGGGAGTAAACCATGTTGACAGTGAAACGTCCTAAAATACTGGTAATGGCTAGCTAAAAGCACTCAAACACCAGACTGGTGTTGTTGGGAGACTGGCATGGAGGAAGACATCTGAAGATCTGAAGGTAGGCAGCTTTATACTCCAGACCAGAAAGCCAGGAGCCAATCACCTGTGAGGTTCCACCACTCAGCCAGTCACACTCAGCAACCACTCATTCACCATTCACACAAGCTGGTAATCACTCAGTCACTCACTCAATCAGTCACACCCACACCAAGAGGGAAAGAAACCTACACATATGACCCATGGTCATATAACATCCCTGGAACAACATGTTTTCAGATGGGGGTCGGCGGCCACTTATACATATCATTCTGGGGCTCCTTGACATGAAATAGTAGTTCGAGAACCACTGACAATGAGAAACATGGGTTTTTCAGAAAACAGTCAGGATTTAGAAGACATTTTGTAGAATCTGGTCTCAGTCCTAAACGGGTTAAGTAAAATGTTACTTTCCACCACTGCTGGTTAGAACACGGTGTTCCAGTTGACACGGATCCCTTGCCTTCTAAAATTCAACACGATTGGCCGGCCGGGCGGCCTATAGCTGCTTACCTCGCCACGCTAGACCTATACCTGTGGAGCCACTGCCAATGAATGCTCACTGACCTGTTTAGCACACACGATCTGCCTCGCAGCGCTCGTGCGCACACACACACACACACACACACACACACACACGCACACACACACACACAGGGTTCCGTCAGCGCTGTACAAACACACCTCTCGCACTCATAACCCTGTTGTAGGACATTCTGATCAAGTCTAACGTTGTAGAGCAAATACCTTCTGACCCGCGCAGTGACCCTCACACAGTGTAATGTCTTCTGTGTAGAGGGGGGGGGGCCGTGGTCTCAACTTGTCTTCCATGGTACATGCTCTCTCTCTCTCTCTCTCACACACGCACACGCGCGCAAATT
>NC_136804.1:27171078-27188325 GCF_951216825.1 Electrona antarctica | reverse complement strand
TTTGAGTTAAAAACGTTGGCTCTGAAAGAGCCATTCAAAGATAATAATTGAATCATAATAATAATCTTTTGAAAATAGCAGTTCAGTCAGGACAACTCAAGAATGGATGAAATATATATTTATTGAATATAAAATGAGCAATATATTTATTATGGTTTGCCGATGAATTGGATCTGCTTTTTAGGTACTGAGATCAAGTGCATCAGTCCCAACCATAGGGACTCCGAATCCCCCCGTACCTAAACAGCAGATCCAAAACGACAGGTGGTAGCTGGGGTGGAGGAGGGTGAGCAGTAAAGGTTTAAGCAGACAGCAGCGCAGCAGTATCAGTGTGCAGCAGCAAACAAGCAAGCAGATTGAGCAGAGCCAAACTTCTAGTTTAAATAGCCGGTATGAAGATGGAATGAGTGAGTGTGATTGGATGAAGTGAATCATGTGAATGAGAACGTGATGCTGAGGCGGCCCAATGAAGGGCCGGCAGCGACTGCACTGAGTTTCCTGACTGAACTTGCTCTGCGCATGTCTGTGACAGGCGCGATGCTCATATCTATACAAGCTCACAATGCGTCACATCGCTGAAATGTATGTAGGGCTCAAGTGGTTAATGTATGTTTTGTAATAATAATAAGCTAACATTTTCAAATAAATGTATTGTGGAGTAAAAAATACAATATTTGAATCCGAGATGTAGTGGAGTAGAAGTTAAAGTATTGGAAAATGCAAATACTCCTATGAGCTTGTAGATCTGCTATGTTTGAAAGATCTCGAAAATGTGGCGCAAATCTTTGAAGATATATTCTTTCAGAGTGAACGTTTTTAACTCAAATATTTGCTTCTGGGGTTGGGGTCCCTGGAACAACATGTATACAGATGGGGGTCGGCGGCCACTTATACATATCATTCTGGGGCTCCTTGACATGAAATAGTAGTTCGAGAACCACTGACAATAAGAAACATGGGTTTTTCAGAAAACTGTCAGGATTTAGAAGACATTTTGTAGAATCTGGTCTCAGTCCTAAACGGGTTAAGTAAAATGTTACTTTCCACCACTGCTGGTTAGAACACAGTGTTCCAGTTGACACGGATCCCCTGCCTTCTGAAATTCAACACGATTGGCCGGCCGGGCGGCCTATAGCTGCTTACCTCGCCACGCTAGACCTATACCTGTGGAGCCACTGCCAATGAATGCTCACTGACCTGTTTAGCACACACGATCTGCCTCGCAGCGCTCGCGCACACACACACACACGCACGCACGCACGCACGCACGCACGCACGCACGCACGCACGCACGCACGCACGCACGCTGTACAAACACACCTCTCGCACTCATAACCCTGTTGTAGGACATTCTGATCAAGTCTAACGTTGTCGAGCAAATACCTTCTGACCCGCGCAGTGACCCTCACACAGTGTAATGTCTTCTGTGTAGAGGGGGGGGGGGGGGGGGGGCATGGTCTCAACTTGTCTTCCATGCCTCCATGGTACATGCTCCTCTCTCTCTCTCTCTCTCTCTCTCTCTCTCTATCTCTCTCTCTCTCACACACACATGCACACGCACACGCGCGCGAATTGTGCAGTCTAGTCCTAAATAGGCCCCCTGCTGTCTGCTATTCTGTAGTAGCTTGATGACATATGATATGGTGGCGCACTGGGCCCTGCTCTAGCAGAAACATACAGTAGCCATACACACTATAGTATATCATGGCCATTAAATTGTACCACGTGTGTGTGTGTGCACAACTGTAAATAGTCAGATGTCTTCCATGTGTCTAGGGATGTGCAGTGACTGGCTGCCTGCATGCCGTTTTACAGAAATGTAGCGCTAGCGCAGCAGAATAAGTAAAGCGTTGTGCTATAGGCCTATCTCACAGCCCCCTTTCCACGCCCACTTCCGGTAAATAGTGGTGTCATTTAACATTAGCATTTACACGTTTTTTTCTCTGGAGAATCTAAGTACATTTCCTAATGTAAAAATGTGACAGACCAATATTATTATGAAGCAAACAAGATGGTAAATCAGCTCGAACAGATAGAACAAACCTTACCTTGAGAAAACAAAAGTTGTAGACTTAAATTACCTCTGTTAACATGTAGTGTCTATGGAGTGACGTCACGCTATCACCACTAACTCGGAAAGGGGGCGTATTAAGGGGGCGGGGAAATTCTGTGAGATAGGCCTATTCTGAACCTGAAACCCCATGGTGCTATCACTGAAACATATCGTCATAGTGTTGTGCTATTCTGAACCTGAAACCCCATGGTGCTATCACTGAAACATATCGTCGCCGAAAAACCTGTATGTTCAGAAACCCTTTGAAAGTTGAAATATGGACATAGAAGGTTTCTGCCTGCATAGCGGTGACGATGTGCAATGTAACAAACACAATTTTTCGGGCCAAACAAATAATTAGAAAGAAGAAGAAAACGGCAGGTTACAACACTTTTATTCGCACACGCACACACACACACACACACATCACACTGCCACAATAACTTCCGTTTCTTTCTCTCGCTATAATATGTCTTTCTTGAAAATACTGGAGCTTGTACTACAAAGTATATATCACCCACACTTCTTATACCACCTGGAACCCTGTGATGTGAAGCTTTGAGTTGAGTTGAGCTGAGGTGAGTGTGCTGTACGTATGCATCCCTACATGGTCGTAGCTGAGGTGAGTGTGCCGTATGTATGCATCCCTACATGGTCGTAGCTGAGGTGAGTGTGCCGTATGTATGCATCCCTACATGGTCGTAGCTGATGTGAGTGTGCCGTACGTATGCATCCCTACATGGTCGTAGCTGAGGTGAGTGTGCCGTACGTATGCATCCCTACATGGTCGTAGCTGAGGTGAGTGTGCAGTGCAACGGAGCGCGCTCCAACTGTAGCCATCGCCACGGTGACAGAGATACAGGCTAAATTTAAGCCCAATACTATAGCAGGCCCGACATTCATTACGCATCCTCCTCTCCCTCTTCTTCTCCCCTCCTCTTCCCCTCTCCACCTCTCCTTCCTTCCATGTCGCTCTCTCTGTCCCATCATCGCCAACCCCCCTCCGCCCCATCTCGCTCTTCTTCTATCCAATTCCTTTCTCACCTCACCTCACCCCCCCCAATCCCTCTTTCACCCTCTCCTCTCCTCTCCTCTCCTCTCCTCTCCTCTCCTCTCCTCTCCTCTCCTCTCCTCTCCTCTCCTCTCCTCTCCTCTCCTCTCCTCTCCTCTCCTCTCCTCTCCTCTCCTCTCCTCTCCTCTCCTCTCCTCACCCCTCCCCTCTCCTCTCATTAAAGTGGGACCCAGGCAGTAGCGGTCACTGGCTCTCATTTATTTTCATTTGAAACTGGTGTGCAGCTCCACTGATCCTCTGGGGCTGCACGGCAGAGAGGGAGGAGGATGGTGTCATTCTGATAACAACCCACACACACACACGCACGCACGCACACGCACACGCACTCACATGCACATGCACGCGCACACACGGACACACACTACACGCACCCATAGAAAGTAGTACATACACGAGTGCATGTGCATGCACACAGGAAAAAAAATCAGGCAAGACTACACATGGCATGAGAACACACTACGAAAGTGCACGTGCAGAGACACCGTCCGTCACACTCATATAGCCAGGGACTGGTAAACACACACGCGCACACGCACACGCGCACACGCACACGCACACACACACGCACACACACAGGGGAGGTATTTGCGCATCCCCCACAAATAGATGCACTCTCACACCCATTTCAATTCATTTCACGCACATATTCACACATTTCATGTACCTGCAAGCTGCCATGCTCTGCTCACTCTTTCTTTCTTTCACACATGCTCTCTCCCTCTCCCCCTCCCCCTCTCCCTCTCGCTCTCTCTCTCTCTCTCTCTCTCTCTCTCTCTCTCTCTCCCCCTCTCTCCTATGGCAGAGGTGATGACAGTGGTTTGTGCCAAATTGCCAATAAGTAGCTTCTTCATTGTGACCTCTCTGATTGCACTCTTAAGTATTGATCGGTGTGTATATATGAGGGACTTTATGTGACCACCGTCCTCTGTGTGTGTGTGTGTCTGTGTGTGTGTGTGTGTGTGTGTGTGTGTGTCCGTGTATTGTATTAGATTGCGGTGTCGAGAGAGCGGGGCCCCCCGTCTGACAGCCCTTCTTGATTGAAAAGGTGCCCTGGCAGATTAAATGGCCGTATAGTCGTCCGAGTGAGGCGCCCTCCAGTTGGCCGCCGCGCTGGGGCGCCCCGGGCCGGCGCGGCGGCTGGTTGAGCAGATTCATGAGGGGAGGCCGGGGCTATTTTAACGCCCATCGCTCCCCCCCCCGTCTCCGTCCCCCCCCGTCCCCCCCGTCCCCCCTGTCCCGGCGGGGTAATGAGAGGGAGAGGCCGTAACTCTAAGCCAACAGCCATACAGCTCTAATAGAGGGCTAATATCCCCCCCACACACCATTAGCCATAGATAGGCACACTTTGGTGGGTGGTTGAGCGTGCGCGGGCCTCGGTTTAACGGCCCAACGCACGCGTGGTGCAAAAAGGTGATGGGCATGCTGGGGGAGAGGCCACCGGAGACCACTTAAACCCCCGTATAGGCGTCGAGAGCTGGACTTGACTTACAACAGACTGTACTTTGACCACCTTTTCTGTCGTCTATTCACCGTCTACAGTCTACACCAGTGGTTCCCAAAGTGGGGTCCTTGAGGGAGTTCCAGGGGGGACCCAGCTAAATGATAGTTTGGAACCAAATGGACCCTTATGGGTCTGTAACTCTGAGAGTGTACAAATGGAACCAAATGGACCCTTTAATTTAACTCTGAGAGTGTACAAATGGAACCAAATGGACCCTTTAATTTAACTCTGAGAGTGTACAAATGGAACCAAATGGACTCGTTGTGGTTCCATTTGTACACTCTCAGAGTTAAATTAACATTGATTTTACAATATAAATTGGGGTCCCAGAGATATAAATGCCATTAAATGTGGGGCCTTGAAATGAAAATGGTTGAATCACTGCTAGAGCCGCAAAAATCTTCTCTTATGGGGGTCCCTGGCATATCTTTTCAAATGGGGGTCTGCAGGCTATAACGAGTATCAATTTGGGGGTCCTTGACATGAAAAAAGTTTGGGAACCACTGCCGTAAATCACCGTGATTTGGATTAGTCTGTCTTCCCTGACTACCCATCCAGTCTCTGCTGTGACCGCATGCGCACTTATAGGCCATGAAGCACGGCCTGAAAATGATGGCTAAAAAAATGCCATCAATATTCCCTCGCTCTGAGCGATCGCTTCGACGCGACACAAAACTGTTGCAAATAATATTTTTCATCTGAAAATTGCAAATGAAGTGCATGCCTCAAAAGGCAGTTTCATTTGTCACCCAATGAAGCGTTCACCAATTCAGTCAGTGAATTACGGCGCAATAAATTACTACCCGCTAACATCAATGGAATGTTGTTGACTCGATGCGAAACAGGCCAACCTCGGCGTGACGATGGATGGTCCGTCTCCCCTGTTTATATGCAATGCGAGCGGCAGGCAGACAGGTGGTAGACAGACAGGTGGCAGACAGACAGGTGGCAGACAGACAGGTGGCAGGCAGACAGGTGGCAGACAGACAGGTGGCATGCAGACAGGTGGCATGCAGACAGGTGGCAGACATACAGGTGGCAGACAGACAGGTGGCAGACAGACAGGTGGAGGTTTATTCAACGAGCGGCCGACAGACAGACAGGTGGAGGTTTTTTCAACGAGCGGCAGACAGACAGACAGGTGGAGGTTTATTCAACGAGCGGCCGACAGACAGACAGGTGGAGGTTTATTCAACGAGCGGCCGGCAGACAGACAGGTGGAGGTTTATTCAACGAGCGGCCGGCAGACAGACAGGTGGAGGTTTATTCAACGAGCGGCCGACAGACAGACAGGTGGAGGTTTATTCAACGAGCGGCCGACAGACAGGTGGAGGTTTATTCAACGAGCGGCCGACAGACAGACAGGTGGAGGTTTATTCAACGAGCGGCCGACAGACAGGTGGAGGTTTATTCAAATTGCGAGTGATAACCAACGGTTTGTTTGTTTTGCTGCCTCATTGTCAGAGCCGGGATGATTTTCCATGGAACAGTCATCTTTCTCTCTCTCTCTCTCTCTCTCCACCACTCCTCTCTCTCCTTCCTTCCTTCCTCCCTTCCTCCCTCCTCCTTTCCTTCCTTCCTTCTTTCCTTCCTTCCTTCCTTCCTGTTGTCCAGCAGCTCGCCGTCCTCTCGCTCATGTCTCTTCCCCACGGCGAGACTCGAGGAGAGAATGAAAGGACGAGCCCAGTTATAATTGATTGGGAAAACGTGACATGGGGTTTGGGCCGGAGCGCCCGCCGCACAGCAAAAGGCACCCAAAATCCTAATATGGAGTCTCATCTCAGCCACCCACCCCTCGCCTCAGTCGCCCCTCCCCTCCCCTCCCCTCCCCGTCCCTCTCTCTCTCCCCTTTGCTCTTTCCCCACTCAGGATAACAAAAACAAACTGCTGTCTCTATGCAGGAGAGGAGAGGAGAGGAGAGGAGAGGAGAGGAGAGGAGAGACGTGGACAGGAGACGACACGACACGACACGACACGAAATTAAACGAAACGACACGACACGACACGATACGACACGACACGGCAGGAGAGGCCTCAAAACTCGCGATTTCACCGTCTTCACCTCAACTCAATTCAATAACACCCCACGCTCAGCGCGTTCCCCCTGACCCCCCCCCCCCCCCCCCCAAAAACCTTTCTTTCACTTCACCACTCTGTGTCCTGCATGGACGCGGGAGAGAGACAAACACACACGCGCACGCACACACACACACACTCACACACACAGTGAGAGATTGTGAAACACAAGCGTGCATGTGTGTGTGTGCTCAAACCGACCAGTGGGGAGAAATCAACAACAGCCGAGACAGAGAGAGAGAGAGAGAAAGAGAGATATAGGGTGTACCAAAACTCCTGGAGGGGGCGTCAACATATGTGTCACGTGGTAGCGGCCGCCATACTTGCTGGCTTGTCTGGTTTGTTTACATTGAGCGACTATCCTTGTGCTTGTATACGTTTTTTTTTTTAAAACTGACCTCACAATGGTGCAGACTTGCTCAGTAAATAAGTGCCACAGCAGGTCGCGTCGAGGAAATGAGCCAGAAAACGGAATTAGATGTTCAGCATGGAGACAGCATCAAGGAACCCAGATTGACGAGTTTACAAAAAGACGTAGAATGGCTTGGATCTCGGCTGTACGGCGCAGAGACATAACGTTCAACAAAGTATCTAAGCACAGCCGTGTTTGTTCACAACATTTTCCTTGTCCTTGTAATGTATTTGGGCCAGACGTTCTTTCTATCCATCCTGGTGTTGGTTCACTATGTTGTCGCCAAGAACGAGCTCAATATTTACAAAAACATACCACCGTCACTCTATTCTGAGTGATGTGGGCAAGAATTGAATGCCCACGAGAGGGCCGTCCCTAGCTTTTCAGACGCCGCCCCCCTCTTGGTGACGTACACGTTTTCACACGCTATAGAGACAGTGTGTGTGTGTGTGTGTGTGTGTGTGTGTGTGTGTGTGCGTGCGTGCGTGCGTGCGTGGGTGCGTGCGTGCGTGCGTGTGTGTGTGTGCGTGCGTGCGTGGGTGCGTGCGTGCGTGCGTGCGTGCGTGCGTGCGTGCGTGCGTGCGTGCGTGCACAGACGGAGACAGTGCACATAGCGTCCCACAGATGAACAGCCACACACCCTGCATGGTCCCTGATAGTCACTACCAGTATTCAAGATGGAAGTAGGCAGCATCTAGGTCAGACAAATATAGTACAATCCATTTGCAAACCATTTGCTATTCTGTACATCACGCTTACGTTTTTACACTCTCACGGTTCATGTAACATCGAGGGTTGTACCGTGCACGCAGACGCATGCAGTCAATCTTTACTTTGTGTGTGTGTGTGTGTGTGTGTGTGTGTGTGCGCGTATACCTCATCAGAAGCTCGTCGGCTCTCATTGGTCCCGTGGGGTTGGCTGAGGTGGGACAGCAGATGCTCTCCACACACATGGACCCCACAAATCCAAGCTCGGACGAGTGCTCCAACATGAGTGCACGGGCTCTCTCTCACACACACACACACACGCACGCGCGCGCGAAAAAAGCCTATCTCAACACTACTGGCCTCTTCTCTTCTGATTTTCCTTTGTTGTTATCTTTCCTCCCCTCTCTCTCTCTCTGTCTCTCCCTGCTTTGTTGTTCCTTGTCGTCTTCTACAATCGTTTTCAAGCTTGCTCTCTCTCTCTCTCTCTTTCTGCTTCCCTGTCTCTCGCTTGGTTCCTCTCAGCGTTCTCCCGTTGTTCCCTTTTTCTCTGTCGAACAGAAACACACACGCTCTCTCTGCCCCTCCTCTATCTTCCCTCCCTCCCTCTTCGTCTCTCTCTCTCTCTCTCTCTCTCTCTCTCTCTCTCTGGTAGAGCAACAGAGCAGTGTGGAGACCCCCGCTGGCTTGCACTAGCTGAAGTAATCCCCTGTGACAGCTCAGCTCATGTTGTATAGTGTTGTGGGCCTATTTGAGTCTAATACTACAGCTTTGGAACAGGTTAGCCCAGCCCGGCTCTGCCCTGACTGCCTGTTGGGCCCGGCCTGGCCCAGCCTGTCCCGTCCAGGCCCGGCCTGGTCTGGCCTGGCCCAGCCTGTCATGTCCAGGCCTGGCCCAGCCTGTCACGTCCAGGCCTGGCCCAGCCTGTCCCGTCCAGGCCTGGCCTGGTCTGGCCTGGCCTGGTCTGGCCTGGCCTGGCCCAGCCTGTCACGTCCAGGCCTGGCCCAGCCTGTCCTGTCCAGGCATGGCCAGGCAGAGCGCAGCGCCAGAATGACCACTATATTCACATTGATTACACGACGTCTATCTGGCAGGCTGGACCCACCGGCCCGCAGCCCAGCAGAGCCCAATGAGTCCAAATATCCCTGTTCCATGAACAAGCCTTTTCCCACCCAACTAGGCAACCTCACAGGCTTAACTCAAGCCATCCGTTCGCACACACAGATCCCACACAGATCCCACACACAGAGATCCCCCCTTCTCCCCACACACACACACAGATCACACACACACACGCACACGCACACACACACGGTTCAGTGGCCAGCCATGTCTCAAGAGAGGAGGTGGGGGGTCCAGCGGATCATGCCCAGGAACAGACAGGCATGTCTGAACGCGACGACTAGAAGCCGTCCCAGAGGAGCGGCTGAGGCATGCCAGGCCTCTCTCTCGCCCACACACCTCCAGCTCCAGGTATACCTCCATGGCTGGGCTGGCACATCACAAGCTCTGCTCCGCTCGCCTCCTCCTTCTCAGCCCCGAAGACACGGGCAGGGGAGGCAGCTGATTAAAAATTCATCTCTCTGTTTATTATGATTTATGCATGTTTCACCGAGCCAGGAGTGGGGTGGGGGGGGGGGGGGGGAGAGAAGCATGGAGAACATAGCTTCATTAGTGCATATTGTGTGCGTGTGCGCGCGCGTGTGTGGGTGTGTGTGGGTGGGTGTGTGGGTGTGGGTGTGTGTGTGTGTGGGGGGGGGGGGGGGGTCTGTTGTTTGCGCGTTCGTACGTGCATAGACGGTTGTGTGTATGCGGATGGCTGTGCACTTTATGTGCATGTACTGTATAAACATGTCTCTTGTGTGCGTAATGTGCACGTGTATTAGGCTGTGTGTGTGTGTGTGTGTGTGTGTGTGTGTGTCTGGACGGCATGCTGGGTGGAGACAGTTAAAATTATGGATTGTGCGCAAGCTTCATTAGAATGTCGGGCAAAAATCATTTGTCTTAAAAAAAAAAAAAAAAAAACACGCACCTGCAATCTACTGAAAAACAAAAGAAAAAACAACAGCAATTGAAATCCTAAATTATTCATCACGTAGCGGCATTAGAATGCAACAGCACATTTACCTACTTCGGCCTTAATTACCGTTTTATTATATCGGCGTTATAAAAAACAACCCCAACAACAATCATAACCAAATTGTCCTCTCAGTTCACTGCCTCTCAGGCACTGCATGCAAGGCCAAATACTGGCAGTAATGTGTGAACTGTCATGACCACAATGGACCACCACATTAATAATATCCTGGTGCACTATACTTCCAACAGAATAGATTCAGCTATACCTATTCGAACTGCTTGGTATATTGAACAACACTTATACGCCACAATAGTCAAGTTCACGTTTACTCCTATAGTTGTGCATGCAGGCATACATGGCAAGCGAAGATTATTATACGGTGGATTCCAGAAATACAGAAGAGACATTCTGGACAATGCAGGAAAACGCTTCTTATACAATTACAGAGCACATCCAGTAGCTCGCTTCCAATCCATAACACAGCATAGGAGAAGGAGCTTGTTCATCAGTTTGTTTGTTTGCGTTTGCAAAGCTAATAATTGAAGATGGTCGGACGGACGTCATTGCTGAATTGCAGAGCATTACATAAATATCTATCTAAAAATAAGGTGAAGGCTGGGATCCAATCTCCTGAATACTGTGAACAGTATACTGGGCAGTATGATATTTTTGAGGCAGACAAGAGGTCTCTAAATTGGAGGGCAAGACAGCGGCAAGAAAGCCAGAAATAGACACGCTATTGAAGAAAAACCAGCCCATGTGGGAAAAGCGAAATATTCTAGAGGCGTTCTTCCGACAATAGAGCGTCTAAATTGTGGGCATTAAAGAAAGATTGACGGACGTGACTTGGGACGAATTTCCCACAAAACGTACTGAGCGAAGGCCTTGGAGATAGATGTCGGTGATCGGTACGAACGTCACGGCGCGGGGCCGGCTGCCGGGTGACGCTTCCAGACCAAGACACATCATTATAAAGTTTCTATGTGAGACAAAGCCAAGGCACCTGTCTTGGCAGTGGCTAGAGAGAAGAAATGGTTGTTTGGAGGAAGTCAAGGATTTACTTCTTACGGGACTGTGCTCAGGAAAAAATGCAGGAGAAACTGAAGAAATTCAACAAAGTCAAACTCCAAACTCGCATGACTGAATATGCCCGCGTGATGCCATACCACGTCACGTAGACGGCAGGAGGCAATTGGGTGAGGACAATAAAGAGCTGGACAAACAATTTATCCAATAGCTACAACCTGAAATACGGAACGGTACCAATCCAAATTACGAGGTGAATGAAAGAAAGTCGAGAACTTGCTTTGTTTGTACAAAACAAACATTTCGAACAAGGCGAGAGCGCAGATATACACTCTTGGCAAGCCGGATAAAGCAGTTACATAATAGACATCATCCCACATATACCTACTAATACTTAACACAAATCCCGCCGGGATTAATTAATAACATGCCAGGATATCGCCCCGTTCAACCCTTATTGTGAAGATCCAAAACACAGCGCCCGGATGTTGTGTCAGCTTAATGGTGTGTGTGTTGTCGGATCGATTGTTATTGTTTCACAAGCCGAGGAGAAGTACAGGCTGGCGACATTACTGCGACCGCCAGGTTCTGTGCAATAAGCGTTGTTTTGACCAGAAATGGGATGGGGATTTGAAGACTAAAGCGACTGAAAGCGTGCGTGCGAGTGCACAATCAAGATGGCGCGCAGTCCAGTGTCTAAGCTAACAACAGATAGTCATCCGAAGCTAATGTGAGTAGCCTTTCCACTAGATCGGATCAAACACATTTATATAAACGGTAGCCTACGTATTTTGGGAGCGTGGCTTCCCGACAAATAACACAGGCTACGTTTTTTGGCGGGGAAACGGTTAACTATGGACACAAAACTTTTTAGGGATTACTATAAAAAAAAGGTATGTCACCTCAACAGCAAGGGTAATGGTTCCCTAGGAGAAATAAATTATGCTATTCAGCGTATGAAGTTGGGGAAGGCCTTAAGGAAATCGAATGATGGATTTACAACAGATTCTAGAAGATTTAGAAATGTTCTTGCTCCAAGATCGCAGTTAGTCTATAAAGACAGACAGTTTCAGCGGTCATGACTTTACTCCATCAGAAAGAGAAGGACTCTGACAATTATAGACCTAAGTATTACCTTTTTTAAGGTAACCTTTTTAAGTTAAATTATTGAAAAAGAAAAGAAAAGAAAAGAAAAGAAAAGAAAAGAAAAGAAAAGAAAAGAAAAGAAAAGAAAAGAAAAGAAAAGGAATATGCCAGTCTAACCACCGATCCGACACAGGGGTTGACATGACTATGGCAAGTAAATAAAATGTTGGGGCATGTGGAGTTTGCTTTGGAGTTGCCCAATTCACTGCAAGTGCACATTTGAGTGAGGAGTCTGCTATAAACGCAACGCGAGATATATAGCTCGATAGCTATAAACACAACACGAGATCACAACACTGGTATCGGTATTCGGTATCAGTATCGGCTAACACAGAAATTGTGGTATCGGGATTGGAAAACGAAAAAAAGTGTATTGGGACATGTATTGGTTTGAAGTACTGCCCGCCTGTGACGTTACGCCAATGGAACTCGTAGCCTCTTGATCTCAACTCTTTACACTCGAGTAAAAAAAACGAGTGCCGGACGGTGAAATGAATTGAAATGAAATGATTACTATATTTACCCAGGGTATCTGGGCTAAGCTCAAGGACTTGTTTCCAGCCAGGCCCTGCTCATAGAACACATTTCATCGTAGTGGTTCAATGCCTTGTTCAAGGGCACTTCAGCGGTGGTAATTTTAACGTGTCGGACCGCTGATTCGAACTGGCGACCTTCCGGTATCAAGACCGCTCCGCAATCCGTTCGGCCACCGCTGCCACCGCTGTGACATCAGAGCAGCCCGCAGGCAGGCTGTCGCACGAACGTGACTGCCTTGCCTTCTAGCAACCCCCCCCCCCCCCCCCAACCCGACCCAACGCTGTGTGTACAGTTTAATGACCTATTTGCGTATGTTGGTGGCCATTCCTCTCTGCCTTTCCCTCTCGCCCTAACGCGGTCTGACAGCAAAAGGTCAATGCCCATTGGCTACAAAGGGGGGTAGTAAGTGATGTATAAGGGGTTGTCATGGCAACCTGTGGCTGTCAGGGAGGACATCATGGGGTCTATTGCGTGAAGGCCGGGCCGGGTTCCACCAAGGCCGGGCCCATCTTGGTCCAGATCAGAAGATCATAATCACTCTTGCTTTCTTCACACGCACACACGCATGGACGCACGCACGCACGCACGCACGCACGCACGCA
Organism: Electrona antarctica; assembly: GCF_951216825.1. NCBI lineage: Eukaryota > Metazoa > Chordata > Actinopteri > Myctophiformes > Myctophidae > Electrona > Electrona antarctica. The sequence continues at coordinate 27,175,115 of NC_136804.1, read as the reverse complement.
CGCACGCACGCACCAATAGATCTACAAGGTCACAGCTTGCAGGTCTATTTTCAGTGCGTGACATGCACACTTAACTACATAAAACCAGGCTTTAGTCTGGAGCAAATGGCTGGCACTCTAACTGACAAATACTGCATGTCTACCGTTTCCGACCTGGATAGTCTTTCCGGTAAAGCAGAATCACGTGTGTGTGTGTGTGTGTGTGTGTGTGTGTGTGTGTGTGTGTGTGTGTGTGTGTGTGTGTGTGTGTGTGTGTGTGTGTGTGTGTGTGTGTGTGCGTGTGTGTGTGTGACAAAAGGACAGAGAGGGTGGCAGGAGGAGAGGAGGGTCTACAGACAGTGTGCTGGTGGGCAGGTCTGTTATGTCTGTGAGCCTGCATTCTGCTGAGCTCGGCTTTCCATTAATAAAAGAGGGATTACCAAAGTCTGCAGGCTTCTCTCTCTCTCTCTCTCTCTCTCTCTCTTATCTCCTTGGGCCCCTCTCCAGCCGCAAGTGGAGCGATGGCACACCCTCACCCCAAACTATCCCTTCTCTCTCTCTCTCTCTCTCTCTCCTCAGCATTCTCCTCATGCTCGCCCTACTCAAAAGAAGAAAAAAAACCCCTCTCTGCCTCCCCTCCAAGTTGCATGTCTGTTTCCATAACCTTTTTGTGGGGGTACTTTATTAGTAGGCTAAAACATTGCACCAAAAACACATACATTATTTAGATACCCCCATAATTCCTCTCCCCCCAAAAAGGACAGAAAGGTACAGAGAAAATAGTGTTTGACTCTGCAGTTTGAAAGCAAAAGGGGGTCGTAAGCTAATAAAGGATCAAGACTCCACAATCAGCCCAGGATGGATATTAAAGCTGTAGCCTTGCCGAGCCATGAGGCCCGTAGGGCCTATCTCCTGTTTCTGTAGCGTGAGGCAGCTTGATGTAGTCTTTGGTATGACCCGGCCGGGGATCGAACCCCGACCTCCCAGTCTCAGGGCGGACAATCTAACCACAAGGCCACCGAGCTGGTCCATATTAAAGCTGCTATAAGCATCTTTGTCATTGGTCGATTTGCCTGTCTACTTCCTGATTGGTTAGTCAGTTTTTCCAACCATGACAAAGCTTCTAGGAACATCTTTGAATGCAGATTGTGGCCCCTAGATGTGTCACAGAGACTCCATTTTTTGGGAGTGTTTTACTCATTGCTGGCTGTCTGGATACAAAAAAAGAAGGTAATTCAAATTTTGCTTATAGCAGCTTTAAGTATTTAACTTCTTGTTTACCGGCAGGCAGGCAGGCAGGCAGGCAGGCACGCACGCACGCACACACACACACACGCACACACGCACACACACACACACACACACACAGTATACATACAGAGGCCAAGGGAATGTCTAGGTTCTAACGTTACAACGTCACCGATCTCCGTGAACGGACGGACGAACCGTCTGACGATAAGAGGGAACCAGATGCATTGTTGCCGTGACAATGTCATCACAGGATGGTAAACATATATAGCGTTCACCGGGTCGGGATGAACCGGGGGAGGGGGGGTGAGGGAGGGTGCTGGTGGGTGGGTGGGTGGGGTATAGAAGGTCACTGAGACAATCTGGTCAGAAAGGATGCGAGACCCGAGGGAGAGATAAAACTCTCTCCTTTCTCTCCCTCCCTCCCTCTCTATCTTTCTTTCTTCCCCGCTCTCTCTATCTCTCTCTCCAAAAGCCAAGGACGGGCATATGCTTTAGAACAAAGCCCAGGCACCCGGTGTAATCAACTCCTCTGCACTCCCGGGCAGCAACACAATCTTTCCCTGGAGGTCATCCGCCACGGGAAGGGGCTTAGGGGGGAATGGGGGGGCTGTGGGGATCATGGACTATTAAGATGGGAAAATAGGATGACATTCACCCAGCCCGCACAAAACAAACCACACGTATACACTCATTTACACACACACACACACACACACGCACACGCACACACACACACACGCACACACACGCACACAAGCGCGTGCAGGTATAGCTCTGTTGGGTGAGAGAGTGGTCCTATTCCATTTGCAAACATTAGCGCAGGAAGATTAATTTGTCACCTTCCATTAGAGGGAATGCAGCCCTTGTGGCTTGTCAATTATCTCTTAACAAAAAGGGGAAAAAATAAAACATAAACAGCTAGTCTGTGTGTGTGTGTGTGTGTGTGTGTGTGTGTGTGTGTGTGTGTGTGTGTGTGTGTGTGCGTGTGCGTGTGTGTGTTTGGGGGGGTGCAGGGACATTGCAGCACACATGCGACGTGTGCGCGTGCCCAATGTGCACGCAGCAAAATCCCCTTCCGGGCTCCATTCTGACCCTCTCAGAGTTAACCCATGCACGACGGGAACCCCTTTTGGTGTTTTAAGCATTATATTATACTTTAGCTACTGAAAAATAGCAGATCTACAAGCTCATAGGGCGGCACAAAGTGCAGCACTACGAGCCTGCAGATCTGCTATTTTTGAAAAATCGTAAAAAACGTGGCCTAAATCTTTGAATATATATTCTTTCAGAGCGAAATCTTTGCTTCTGGGGAGGTCCCTGGAACAACATATTTTCAAATGGGGGTCCGCGGCCCAAATACAAATAATTGTGGGGGTCCTTCACATGAAAAAGGTTGAACACCACTGATATAGAAACATGGGTTATTCAGAAAACTGTTTAGTATCGGCCTCATGTCAAAATGGGTTAAATGAACAGATGATTTGGCTGCGAGGTGTTCAGGTGTGTGTGTGTGTGTGTGTGTGTGTGTGTGTCTGAGCGTGCGTGCCCGGCGGGTATGTGCACGGCCGTGCGCGCGCTCCGCGGTGCAGGATGGCGGAATGAAAAGGCAGTCTCATTACTGCCGAAACGCCACGCGGCACATTTCCATGCAGGGTGGAATATTCCTGGATTCAGAACAGCTGCCTGTGGCGCTCCAAAGGGATAGAAGGAAGGAAGGAGAAGCGTCTGATAATACAGTTGTGGAAAGTAACTACGGTAAGTACATTTACCTGATACTAAGGATGCGCCGAATATTCGGCCACCGATGGTGGCAAAAAAATAAAAAAAGTTAAATGCATATTCATTCGGTATTCGGTTCGGTTGATTTTTTTAGCACCAAAACTGAATAGTCAAAGACCCTTATACCGTTATACCTTTCGTAACCTACTGTTTTGTTGTTTACATATTAATCATATATTCGGCAATTCTATTCGGTTTTCGGCCAACTGTTTCCTATATTCGGTTTCAGCCAAGAATTTCCCATTCGGGGCATCCCTACTTAAAGGGTAAGACCACTTTTGTTGAGGTTTGGGTTGTGTAGTTACCTTGCCATGATGTAACTCCAAATGTGGACAAGAAATAAAAAATAATTGCTCCAGTGATTAGAAATTGATAATTCGAAATATGCTCCTCATTGACTTACATTGTACACTAAAACGGCTCTCAAAGTCACTCTTTTAGTACGTAAACAAACACAAACAAAGTTGATTCAGACAATATAGAGCATCACCAAAACTCATGTGGTTTTATTTTTTCATAAAAATGTTAACCTCCTGTTGATTTTACTATTTGAAGAACTGGATCCGGATCCACGGATCCAGTCCGGGTTTTCTTCCTAATAAAATGGACAAATCAACAGGAAGTTAACGTTATTATGAAAAAATAAAACCACATGAGTTTTGGTGATGCTCTATATTGTCTGAATCAACTTTGTTTGTGTTTGTTTACGTACTAAAAGAGTGACTTTGAGAGCCGTTTTAGTGTACAATGTAAGTCAATGAGGAGCATATTTCGAATTATCAATTTCTAATCACTGGAGCAATTATTTTTTATTTCTTGTCCACATTTGGAGTTACATCATGGCAAGGTAACTACACAACCCAAACCTCAACAAAAGTGGTCTTACCCTTTAATACTGTTAAGTGTTAACACTCCCATCGCCCAGGACGAAGTACTTTGTCCTTTCTATTAGTAACGCCCGACGCCCAGGACGAAGTATTGTCCAAAAGACGAAGATTATGGATATGAGAACGGATCGCATGGCTCTA
>NC_136804.1:27138578-27166078 GCF_951216825.1 Electrona antarctica | reverse complement strand
GTGTTGAAGAAAGCAGAGGGCTGACAGGCAGCGGGACCTGTGTGCGCGTGCGCGTGTGTGTGTGTGTGTGTGTGTGTGTGTGTGCGCGTGTGTGTGTGACCTGCTGCTGAGATGTGATTATTCACGTGATGATGTAACAGGAGGAGGCGATGGATTACATTACAGTGTACTGTATACCACACTGTACACACACCACACATTACAGTGCATACCAACCAACACACAATGTATGGAAATTAGATGGCCTATTATAGTCACGTGTGTGTGCGTGTGTGTGTGTGTGTGTGTGTGTGTGTGTGTGTGTGTGTCTGTGTGTGTTTGTGTGTGTATTTGTGTGTGTGTGCTCGTGTGTGTGTGTGTGTGTGTGTGTGTGTGTGTGTGTGTGTGTGTGTGTGTGTGTGTGTGTGTGAGTGTGTGTGTGTGTGTGCGTGCGTGCGTGTGTGCCAATGTGTTCCAGGTCACTGAGCTAGATCTGGACTTTGAGAGGTCTGGATATCACCTTTCCCACCCACTGACGCACGCACGCACGCACGCACGCACGCACGCACGCACGCACGCACACACGCACGCACGCACGCAATGTCTCATGCCTCAGTCAACGAGCACATACGCATGTTTGCCTCCCACCCAGGACACCCTATGATGCATGCGTGTGCTTGCGTGCGTGTGTGTGTGTGTGTGTGTGTGTGTGTGTGTGTGTGGGTGGGTGGGTGGTGTGGGGGGGGGGGTTGCAGGGTGACTGATGGACCTGTCCATAGACTGTACACCTCATCTCTCTGTGTCAACTGGAAAGAAAGACTGTGTTCCCAAGAGGAGAGAGAGAGAGAGAGAGAGAGAGAGAGAGAGAGGCTAGCTCCCTGGGTGTCCCTATACTCCACCCTACCGTTACCCGTTACAATTATCACAAAATCAACTATTCAAGATATTCGTTCTAATCTTTCCCTGTTGAAACATTGACAGAAAATACTGGAATAGAGCTAGATCATCTATTTCCACAATGCTTATTTTTGTTGTTGTTGTCGAAATGAAATATGTCAGTCATTTCTTGGTTCATGTAAGTTATTTGTCTTATCTGCCCATTTGTTTACAAAGCCTAAAAACCAAACAGAAATGCAAAAAAAATTAAAGAAAAAAACACATTTAGATTTAGATTTCCAATGTTCGATGCCAAAAACTCGTTAATCACATAATTATTTGTGTGAAAATATCAAGTTAACTTTTCATGATGGTGACAGCCCCACTCTTCCCTTATCTCGCCTTCCAATTCCCTTTACTTTGTTGTGTATTTCGACAGGACAAACATATTCATGAACATCACAAACGAAGCAACGTTAAATATTCACCGGAATTAGCAAAGACGCTAAATTTCATCCGCAGTGAGTTGACAAATCATGACAATAAACAGATCTTTAACCCATTTAGACCTGAGGCCAGATTCTACAAATGTCTTCTAAATCCTGACAGTTTTCTGAAAAACCCATGATTCTATGTCAGTGGATTTCAAAATATTTCATGTCAAGCACCCCAAAAATGATATGTAATTGGCCGCCGAACCCCATTTGAAAATATGTTGTTCCAGGGACCCCTCAGAAGCAAAGATTAGAGTTAAAAACGTTATCATTTTTCTAAAATAGCAGACCTACAAGTTCGTAACAATTTATAATCTGTTCTCAATAAAAACCTATTTGACAAAAAAAAATGGTTGAGAATGTCTGCTAGAGTCATAAAAATCTTCTCTGAATTACTGCCTTACACCCCTCTGTTCATCCCCCTCCCCCTCCCCCTCCTTCCCCATCATTAGAGTCCCTTCATAATTCATGTGTTTGGATGAAATATGTATGCTGAACGAGTGTGAGACCAGAACAAGCTCTCAACAATATAAACCGGCGCTTCATGCTTTCGGCCTCTCGTGTGTACTGAAAGTCAAAGAGACACAGACAGGGACAGACATTGGAGTGAAAGAGACCAACCACAGAGCATCTGCTTTTTTGTGCCAGCACCCGCCCCTCAGATCAGAATAGAGTAATACAAGGATAGAGACTGAACCGGAGCTCCATTAATGTCAGTGGAAGTTGCTCAGTGGCGTTTTGAAGCACCCGGAAGAACCGTCTACTTCCGCATTTGACCACCAAATTTTGGTGGCCATTCCCATTTCTGTCCTATCTCTCTCTCTCTCTCTCTCTCTCTCTCCGTTGTTGCTGACAGGGAGTGTTTTTTAAAAAGGTTTACTTGCATATCCGAGGTGTATTGTATACCTCTGGACATTTTTACTCACTGGGGGATAAATTAGAGCTCAGGAAAAGAGCTTTTAACACTGATAACTGTCACCGCTGGAGACAGACAGAGAGGAGAGAGAGAGGGAAAGCGCACGCACGCACGCACGCACGCACGCACGCACGCACGCACGCACGCACGCACGCACGCACGCACGCACATCTTGAACAGTGGTTCCCAAAAAAGAAATGTAGACGTTTGCCCCGGTATAGTGAAGTAGTGAAAACAGCAGACCTACAAGCTCACAACACGTTGTTTCGCGCCACATTGGGAGCTTGTAGATCAGCTATCTATCCGTATACTTAAACATTTGTTTTCTCATTTATGGATTAATTTCTTACATTTTACATGTTATTTCTTCATGAAATTAATGAGAAAAAAATTTTATAAAAAGGGACCCATCTAGAAATGTGTCCACGACCCACAAACGGGTCCCAACCCAGTGTTTGGGAACCAGTGATCTACTACCCCCCCCCCCCCCCCCCCCCACCGGCGCTGGTTTAAGGCTGAGGGACTCATGCTGTTGCAACAGACGCACTGCACTGACACGACGCTTTGTGTAAATCTCTGTAATTATAGACAAGGGTGTGCGTTTAGGTGTGCGTGTGCGTGTGCGTGCACGTGTGTGTGTGCGTGTATAATCCTCTCACCTGCAGCCAGTGCTACATATAGCAACACATAGGCCTATAGAGAGTTGTATCTGTAACTGATGCTTTTCTCACACAAATCAATGGGTGTTTATTATGTCGCCACATGCTTTTGGCATGTGCGTGTGTGTGTGTGTGTGTGTGTGTGTGTGTGTGTGTGTGTGTGTGTGTGTGTGCACGTGCCACCCCCAGGAGGTCGTGTCAGCGCCAATAGTGGGTTTCAGACAAATAATGACCAATGCTGTGTGAGCCGTCCATGGAGCCATGCTCGCTAATTATCGGCTGTGAGGCTTCAAAGCACATTATCTGTACAAAGGCCTGCAATTAAACACGCACACACACACACACACACACACGTGCACACTTCCTCTCCTCACACTCCTTATTAGCCGTGTCTCTAGTAACCACACACACCCCCCCCCCCCTCCCACCTCCCCTCCAAGCTTTTACATGGGTGGTTCTCAACCTGTGGGCCGGGGAACACTGGTGCTCCACAAGGGTTAGAGTGTCCTTCCCAACATGGGGATGGATGCGCGCGCAATCCATAGGGACGAGCCCCCAGTAAGGCTATCCAACGTTGAAGATGCCACTACCTACTGGCGAAATGAGGAATTGCAGCACTTGAATGGAGGTGGACGGATGTTCATGACGTCACGTGCGTAAGCCCGGACCTCAAAATTGAGGTCCGGGGCTAGGCTAGGCTAAACTTCCGCTCGCTCGAGCCATTGAGTTATAATTATACTGAAATTAATATCGGGGGGGCGGGGCTAACGCTCCGGTTCGGTCTCTATCTTTTATAGCTCTATGCATAGGGATGAATTCATTGTAGTTTCTTTGCTGCTTGTTTTCTCAGAAAAATACTCCCAAGTGGTTGTTTTGTTCCAATCCGTCCGACGTTCAGATGTAAATAGTGATTTTTGATTGCACCGCGCCCGACATATGACCGTTTCTGGAGAAAGCTAAGACATGTCTGCTCCTGCTAAAACAACTGGCATGTCCTTCTGTGAAGTTCTATTTGGCACTGTGCAGTATCATTGAATGAACACTAGGTGGCGATAAGAGTGTTAACTCCTTTAGCGCCATCTAGTGTTAGCATGCTGTCACTGCCGATATGCCGCCTGTCTGCTCACACTCTACGGAGCTTGTTTCCCTTCCGGGTTAAACAGGAAGGTGGGGGCCTCCGGGAGGAGAACAACACCACTCGCATTAGCTCACAGCCTTTAGCTAGCAGTACAACCAGCTACATTTTCTCAGCGATGCGATACAAACTCACAAATGATTTACGATCGTCGTGTGAGCGGCGGCGCACCATGGACAGCTCTCGAACCTTTGGAGATACGGCGCTTTGAAAATCCTGTTATAATGGTGGCTCAATAGAAAAGTAAAAGTACTCATTTACGCAGAATGCGACACGTTACGAGCTTATAGAGCGGCTATTTTCAAATCCGATTATATACATATAGGGCTGAAGTGATAAAGCATGTTTTGTAATAATAATCAAAATCAACAAAGTTTAACCTGTTAAGCCCCAGGTGGGTCCAGGGGGGAAATCTGCAGAATCAACATTGAAATTGCAGATTGATTAGGTCTCTATTGATTTATTGAGTGCTGTTCAGAGGTAAACAGCCATTGTCCCCGCCGGCGGGGGCAATGGGGCTCAAAGCAACGTTTTCAAATGACTAGAGGTTTCGGGCCCCCAGCCTCCCACATCTAGAAGTGAGTGTCTCTGATGTCTTGGTACAGTGGGCAAGTGCTTATAGGAAGTGCAGTACAGTAGCTTGTTTTGTGTGCAGTGGGTGCACAGTCTGTCTTCTCTTGGGAGCCAGGTCTGCCTATGGTGGCCTTCCTCCATCTCAAGACCGTGTTCGCCGTGTCTGTATGTAGGTCATGTTTTTTTTGCTAGTTTTGGATCAATTACAGTGCTCAAGAATTACTGTGTATTCTTCCGTTTATAGAGCTAAATACTATAGCATTCCATTTTGCTCTGGTTTTGGGTAGAGATGTTCGTTAGACGGAGAGCACATGGGATCACATTATACGCATCTTTGTGACTCTGTGCGTGCGTGCGTGCGTGCGTGTGTGTGCGCGCGCGCGTGTGCGTGCGTGCGTGCGTGCGTGCGTGCGTGCGTGCGTGCGTGCGTGCGTGTGTGCGTGCGTGCGTGCGTGTGTGACAGGTTGCGGGTGCTGCAGAGACAGGAAATAACAAACGCACTCCAGTGTGATGCAGATGTGTGGCGGATCAGCATGAAACACACGCCATGTGTTTGTGTGTGTGTGCCTGTGTGTGAGTCACTGTGTGTGTGTGTGTGTGTGTGCGTGTGCGTGTGTGTGTGTGTGTGTGTGTGAGACAGAGCATAATGGTGCATGTGCAACAGTCACAGCCTCGCCTATTTTCCACAATCAGCAGAGGAAAAACAAAAGCAAACTATTCTGCCTAATTATTTACAGCCACAGCCTCCTCTTTCCTGCTCTCTGTTTCTCCCCTTATCTCTCAATGTCCCCAAAGCTGTTTGAAGTGTGTGTGTCTGTCTGTCTGTGTGTGTGTGTGTGTGTGTGTGTGTGTGTGTGTGCCTGCGTGCGCGCCCGGGATCATCTGCATATGAGCGCCATTAGGTGTCCCCTGTTACCGTAGCTAGGGTACATGAAACGCAATAAAAAACCCACTCTCAGTTTCAAACTGCGCTTGTGTTGTGTTGTGTTGTGTTGTGTTGTGTTGTGTTGTGTTGTGTTGTGTTGTGTTGTGTTGTGTAGTGCTGTGTTCGCGTTGCGTTGCGTTGTGTTATTGTGTTGTGTAGTGTTGTGTTGTGTTGTGTTGTGTAGTGCATGCACGTGTGCGAGCATGTGTTTGTGTGCCTGTCCCTATCGGAGACGCAGCCTGCTTTGAAATGTGGAAAATATATTCATTTACCTCTTTGTTGTTCTGTCTCTCTCCAGCGAGAGTACGTGGCAAAACCGTCAGCATTGATTCCACTCCGGGAGTGTACGATTGTAACCACATTTGTACACTCTCGAGAGTTAGAAATTTAACACTTTTTATGTGTGAATACAAATTGACTTAGGCCCCATTTACACTTAGGCCCCATTTAGACTGGCAGCCAGGTCACAGGGAATCCGATTTTTATTGAGTCACATTCAGAGGTGGTTTCGAATCTGACTCAAATCTGATTTGAGGAGATCCGTCGCAGTTCTGAATGCAACAACCTGATCTAAATCCGATTCCATGTGACTTGTTTGTTTGTGTTTAGGATAATTTAAACAGATCAGATTCCAATCTGGATGTGGCACAGATTCAGATTCAGGCTGGATTTGGCTGCCAGTCTGAACACGCAGATCTGTGACAGATACGATCTGGTCACTCGAAAACGTCAGTGTGAACGGTTGGGCCAAAAGATCAGATTTGAGAAACAAATGAGATTTGAATCAGATTTGACGGGATGTGGCTGCAGTCTAAATGGGGCCTCAGATCTTTTTTATCTCAGCTCAGTCTAACCACTGACCCACTTGGGGCCCATTTTTTACCCCCTAAGGGTTAAACTAGGAGGATTTTTATTATGTAGCAGATCACGGTCTGCGAGCGAGGGCAGAAAATGAGTCATTTTCCTTAACTGTGCCTCAGAAGAAAAATAGGTGCAGCTATTTAAAGATCAGCCTTTTATCTAAAACTCTCTCTCTCTCTCTCTCTCTCTCTCTCTGTCTCTCTCTCTCTCTCGCCCTCCTCTTCTTCTGTGTCGGTCGGCTGCTCTGTCGCTCTAGGCTTTATTTTAATGGCCTTGCTGGGCCTTAGATCCCAGCCTTGTCCCGTCCTTTAACATTCACCCACTCGCAGCCCGGGTGTCCTTCCTTCCTCTCGCAAAAAAAGTTGTCCTTCCGCCATGTTTTATACTGTCGCTCGGGCTCGTTTGACAGGCGAATGTCACATCAACGTGACATCCACGTGTCTTGATCTTGAGAGTAACTCAAGAGTTCAATCATTGTTAAACATTTGAAATATTTAATTCACATGAAGTCGACACAACTAGAGAATGGAGAAGAATTGTTATTTTGATCAACGTTTGCCTGCTATCTCTCCTAATGGTATTACGGCATGGCATTGTGGACAAAATATTCTTTCATTTCGGGTCTGAGAGGCTAAATGTCATCAAATGGTGGACCGTGGGCTCAAATGCTGAGTAAATAATGGAACCTTGACATGAAAAGGGTCGAAAAAAACTCTCCACCACGCTCGGCTGGACAAAACGAACACACAAAAAGAAGCGTGATAAAATGTGGTCCTACCTCTGTATGGGTCCAGATAGGTCACTGGCGTCCTGCCTGCAAGGGGACAAAAGAACACAGGGAGAGGACTTCAGTCAGTTCAATAGCTCTTCCATTTAAATAGGCAGGGTTCTCATCGCGGGCACTGAAGTCAAAGGTACACAGCGGCAGCACTCACAGATCAATAGTCTGCTATGTACTGAGGGCAACAACGCAATGCATTTCAGCTAAAAGCCATGCATCGCTTGCGTGATGCTGAGGTTGGCCGCGTGCTTTTAGTCGGGAGACTCTCAATCAATTACATTTCAAGGACCCCCCGGTTTGGTATTGCATTAAGCCACGGACCACCGTTTCATTTAAATATATATATATCTCCGGGACCCCAATCTAAAATCTTCAATGTTAATTGAACTCTGAGAGTGTACAAATAGAACCAACGGGATCCATCTTTCACACACCATAGCCCTGCAGACGAATCTGCCGAGCGACGGCCGTGACCGCGGTGTCAAGCGGCAACAACGAGAGCCGATTGACCCCACAGTTATTACTCAGAATATATGTTAATGACGTTTAGAAGATTTAGAACACTTTCCTCCTGGGGGGGGTGTGTAATATGTGGTTTTAGATATTTTAGATTTTAGCAGTGAGCCCAGTGTCTCTGATGTCATCGACACTTGTGTGCTCACTTCCTTCCTGGACTACAATTCCCATAATGCTTTGGTGCACTGCTCCTACTTGTGGATAGGGGGAGGGCTGTCTTACTGAGACAACATGTAGTCCAGGAAGTAAGTGAGCCCAGTGTCCATGACATCAGAGACACTGGGCTCACTGCTAAAATCAAAAATATCTAAAACCACATATTACACACAAAGACTCCCAGGAAAGTGTTCTAAATCTTCTAAACGTCATTAACATATATTTTTAGTAAGTTTCCCTTTAAGGCCAGACCCCGGGCCATTCGCTATAATCTGATAAATGAATGTGTCCACAACTGGATCTGTTATAACAACTCACTCTGTCGCCTCCAGACTCGGAACCGTTTTGTGTATACGACGACGACCGCTGTGATTTTAATACCCGGATATCGTTCCGACGCTCTGGGAAAACTATTTAGTAGTTATAAGTTAACCTACGCCGTCTGAAGAAAGTTGGGTCGTCGGATCATGGAGCATGCCTTAGCCATCATCTGAAGACCCCCCGGAACCATGCAGTCATGGACTCCATAGTACCGAACCAGTGTCTTAAAATGTCTCACAAGGCAGAAATCAGCACACAGTCATGCACCTGCTATACGCACACACACACAGATTAAATTGGTCTTTCCTGTCTAGGGGGGGGTGACGGGGGACAACATGGGGTCGGTCTCACCCTGTAATTCCCTGCTCTCTGCCTCTCTGTTTATCTCTCCATCTGTTTCCCTCTGTGCTTCATCCCCTCCACCACTCCGCTCCGTTCCTTTCACACTGCATGTAAATAAATTGGTCCCCAGGCCCTGCCTGTAGACGCTCTTCTATCCTCAGTGTGTGTGTGTGTGTGTGTGTGTGTGTGTGTGTGTGTGTGTGTGTGTGTGTGTGTGTGTGTGTGCGTGCTGCTGTAGCATGTGTGTGTTTGTGAGCGCGCACGCGCACACTCACGCGGATGCGCATACGCACGCACACACACCTCAAGAGTACCAAGCTGCAGCCTATTAGTGTGAGCTTTTGTGTCAGAGGTAAATAGAGGAATAATAAAAGAAAAACCTATTTCCTCATTAATGATGTGCATGCATGCATGTGTACGTGTGTGCGTGTGTGTGTGTGTGTGTGTGTGTACACACGTGTGAGTGTGTGTGTACACTTGTTCGTGCTTGTGCGTGCGTGCGTGCGTCTGTCCGTGACGTGCGTTTTATGATGAAATGCAGAGGAAACACAAAGCTGGTGCATCCGTTCTCTCTCTCTCTCTCTCTCTCTCTCTCTCTCTCTCGCTCTCTCCCCCCCCCCCCCCCCCCTGCACAGTGTTAATCCAGAGTGTTAATGTAACCCTGGCATGGTGCAGACAGGGACCCGCGCGGGACCATTACAGTCCATCTGGGTCCATCCATCACTCTCTCACGGTTCAACCAACACCCAGGATTTGACGGTGTGCACTTCCACAACTCCTCAGCACAGCGGCCAATTGGCATGATGGCCGTGTGCTTTGCATTTCAAAGGCCTTCTCCTGTCTTTTTCATCTCCAACCGCCCAACACTCATCCCCCATTATCCATCCGCACGTGGATGGACACGCGCGTGCGCACACACACACGCAAGCGCACACGCAACAGCGTGCACACAAACGCGTACGCACACCGACCTTCCCACTTCACAAACTACTATACGCGTATACTGTATTCTCAAAGACATTCACAAGAATGCCCACTCCGGCCTTTGGCCTTTTAACCAGGAACCCTGGCCTCCACATTGTGGCTATGGCATTGTTATATACGGAAGCTTGTAGGTTGGCTATTTGTCGCTACTTATCGTACAGTGAATTATATATAGGGGTGAAATTAACCACTTGAACCCCAGCATACCTGTTCTGGGGGGGAGCTAAAATCCCATAGAACCATGGCAACTAGTACAGCAAAAGAAGCACTGGAACGATAGCATCCTTAAACGGCGTACAGTGTCTCTGGATGTGGAGAGTCCCCACAGGACTCAGGCTTAAGTGAGGCTTTATTGAGAGTCTTCGCCCCGCCTGCCGCGGCGGCCCTGTGCCCACGCGGCGCCTGTACCTATAGCTGTAAGCCGAGGGCGAGAGAGAGAGCAGGTGGGCAGGACCCTGCTATATTACACCGGGCATATTTGGCAACATTGTGATTAGCGGAGGATTTGATGTGCACACGTAGTCGCTGGGGCTCTTGCATCAGAGACGCATGCATGGCGGAGGTGTCTGGGAGCCAGCTGTCACGGCACAAACGCACCAGGCGACGAAGACGGTGGCAAGAACATTCCCGTGTTGTTGTCGGTACATTTTACACCACGCATGAACCACAAGGAAAGAAACACGCTAAAGTGTGTCAGGATACATCAATACAAATGTATGTCTTTTGTTGGTTGCCGTTATTGGCGTTAAGGTGCTTCCTTTTTGACCAGATTTCCTCACATACACACCTTATGGAACTAGTTCCCAAACTTTTTCATGTCAAGGACCCCCAAATTGACACTAATTAGCCCGCGGACCCCTATTTGAAAAGATATGCCAGGGACCCCCATGAGAGAAGATCTTTACGGCTCTAGCAGTGATTCTCAACCCGTTAAATTTCAAGGACCCCCAGTTTGATATGCAATAGGCTACGGACCCTCATTTAATGGTATTTCTATCTCTGGGACCCCCATTTCCATATACCATTTATATCATATACCATTCACACCCAATATAAAAATATGAGCACTTGTTTGAGCACAGAAAATCTACTGAATGTTAAAAGTTCAGGTTTTTGGGTGCAATTGAGCTCAGAAAACCTAAGAAAAATTACAACACTTATTTGTTTTTTGTTTACATTAAGCAAGAACAAAAAGCATGGCAATACATCATATACATACAAAGTAGTTATCATGAATCATACGTATAAGCTAAGAACGTAACAGTGGAATATCTATAAAATGAAACTACAGTATATATAGTGCTATGTTTACATAAAATGCTATAAGTCTACATTTAAAGGGATTTACGTCACGATCCCTTTAAATGTCAAGGCTGGAAGTTATGTAATGCAACCTATATATTTCCTTGTGGCACATGCTGTAGGGGGAAAGATTTACGTATGTACGTACATTAATATATATGACATAAATATAAGGTTCTATAAAGTACAAGGGTGCCTTGAAACGGTCATTTACAGGGGTGACCTGTGACACAAAAAGTTTGAGAACCACTGCAGTAGAGTGCGTGTGTGTGTGTGTGTGTGCGTGCGTGTGTGTGTGTGAGTATAACCCTCTACATGTGTGTTGTGCGTGGGTGTGTCTGACTGTGTGCCATTCCACCAGTGCATGCCAGGTCTTATGTCAGCCCAGCTGTGCTGCTTGAAGGTATGATGTCAGACGGGTATCTTGGCGCGCTTCCAGGTGGAATATAAAACTCTGGTGAACGTGCGCGGCGGCCAAGTTGCCTGAAGGGGGAAAAGGGGGATCGGCCAAGATCAGGACCTGAGCGACCACGGACTGGCGGGGGCTCATTAATCCATTCAGGACGGTGAACCCCCTTTTGGTGTTTGTTTTTAAGCATTATGTTGTACTTTAGCTGTTGAAAAATGTATTGACTTTATATAGCTATTGAAAAATAGCAGATCTACAAGCTCATCTACAAGATCTACAAGCTTGTAGATCTGCTATTTTTTTTTTTAAATCGTTAAAATGTGGCACAAATCTTTAAATATATTTTCATTCACATGCAGTGAACGTTTTTTTTTACTGATACAGTAGACCTTTGCTTCTGGGGGGGGGGGGGGGGTCCCTGGAACAACATATTTTCAGATGGGGACGGCGGCCAATTACATACATTTTTGGGGGGGTCTTTGACATGAAAATGTGTTGAGAACGACTGACACAGAAACATGAAGGTTTTTCATGAAAACTGTCGGATATACAGAAGGCATTTGTATAGAATCGTCCTCAGGTCTAAACGGGTTAATCACACTCTCTCTTATAGCGAAGCCTCTCAGATGGGATCGCATCTAGACAAACAGCTGTGGCTGCTTGTGTTGACGCGCTGTTGGCCTCCACGTTGGCAATAATGCAAGATTGATCTAATAATTAAATGTCTGTTTACACGGCAATCCAGTCGACCGGCAGGGTATTAGATTAGTAGACGTTGAGTTTGCTGCATGTGGCAATTCCTGTTTCTCTATGTAGAGCGGACGGTGTTTGTGATATATACGGAAGCTCCGTGTCATTCTGATGTATACTGTATAGGTCTTTTTGGGGGCTGTCAAGTACATTGTGTGTGTGTGTGTGTGTGTGTGTGTGTGTGTGTGTGTGTGTGTGTGTGTGTGTGTGTGTGTGTGTGTGTCATGTATATTGAGGACATTTAAAGGCAGTGTGCGAAATGACCCGGGACTGAGACTGGAACGAGAGAAATCAGAGAGAAAGCTTTAGAGATTTAGAGCATGAGAGAGAGAGAGAGAGAGAGAGAGAGAGAGAGAGAGAGAGAGAGAGAGAGAGAGATGGGGAGAGAGAGAGAGAGAGAGAGAGAGAGAGAGAGAGAGAGAGATGGGGAGAGAGAGAGAGAGAGAGAGAGATGGGGAGAGAGAGAGATGGGGAGAGAGAGAGCTTTTGGGGGGATAGCACGTTAGGCCTCATTTACCCTGTGATATTCAAAGGTTGAACACAGGCAGGCCTATAAACGACACGCACACGCACACACACACACACACACACACACACACACACACACACAACACACAATTGCATGCCCGGCCACCGCAATCGTAAAATAACCTAAAGTCACTGAAGGATAGACCGCTGCGACATCCATCATGGCTGCCGGGAGAGGACCCCCCCCCCCCACACACACACACACACACACACACACACACCCCCCATTTCTCTACCTCCTCCTCCTCCTCCTCTTTAATAACCCCCCCATCTCTCCCTGCCCCTCCTCTCCTCCCCCTTTTAATAACAGCGCTACAGATCGGCTCCATTAGCCCCGGACCTCCTCACACATGCAAATGAGGCATGCGTTATCATGGAGGCACGCGCTATGCATTGCTGATGCAGCCTGGCCCGACCCAACAACGCCCCCGTCCCCTCGGCATGGGAGAGCTACATAAAGACCCATGGAGAGAGAGAGAGAGAGGGAGAGAGAGAGAGAGAGAGAGAGAGAGAGAGTGTATATTATGTGTGACAATGGAGGTTAAATTGAGATGCATTAAGTTTTGATTGGGGCGGGGGATACAATGGCGGCATGCCATTGCGCCTGTAACCCCGAGGCCATTATATAGCATGTGACGGCGTGAGAATGTCATACAGTGTGAACATAGATGAGTGCATGAGAACTTTAGTCAATTATAAAATAGTATGTTTTTTTTTTAAAACAGCAGATCTACAAGCTCTGCTCTATAGGAGGCAATACACAGGCTCAATATACGTGGTTAATCAGACTAATTATTATTAGAAATGCAGGAGATTCTCCTTTATAGCCCATTCTGGCCTGAGATCAGATTCTAAAAATGTCTTCTACATCCTGACAGTTTTCTGAAAAAGCTATGTTTCTATGGCAGTCGTTCTTTGATTTTTCAAAAAAAGCAGACCTACAAGCTCGTAGCGCGCCACTCGGTGGCGCGCTATGAGCTTGTAGATCTGCTATTTTTCATTAGCTAAAGCATGACATGATGCTAACACCAAAAGGGGTTCCCGCCCAGAATGGGCTAGAGGACATGACGGCTATGCCGTCATGTCCTCTTTCAGTGTCCTGATGTCTTTCAGTGTCCTGATGTCTCAGACTGTATATAGTTTGTCTTCAAGCAGGCCGTGGGTGAAACCACATGAACACAGAAACTCAGGACGGAGTATAAATGGAACCCGACGGACCCGTACAGTACGGGACTTGTGTGACTCGTGTGAGTTAAATGAACAACGGGGGGATTTCAGTGCGCAGGTTTGCGGACGGAGGGTAACGAGGCAGCCAAAGGAAGGACGGCGAGACCTGGAGAAATGCTTCTACAAAACTGTACGGCTCCAGAATGCTAATAACAAAATGACATCTTAACCCATTTTGACCTGAGATCAGATTCTAAAAATGTCTTCTACATCCTGACAGTTTTCTGAAAAAGCTATGTTTCTATGTCAGTGGTTCTTTGATTTTTCAAAAATAGCAGACCTACAAGCTCGTAGCGCGCCACTCGGTGGCGCGCTATGAGCTTGTAGATCTGCTATTTTTCAATAGCTAAAGCATCGTCCCTGAAGAAGGAAACTTGTTGCCCGAAACGTTGGAAAAATAAAAATGTGTTGGCATCGTGACTACGAGCTGTGCGGCCTCTCTCCTTTCTCAGTCAATAGCTAAAGCATAACATAATGCTTACACCAAAAGGGGTTCCCGCCCAAAATGGGTTAAATGCTGTGTGTCTAACACTATTATTGGAGCCCTGGAGAGCAGCCGTCTCTTTGCAAAAGGCCGTTGACAGAGAGACTAATGGAGGACTTCAGTCACGTCGCGCTACCTTGTTAGCCTTGACGGATGTTGCAACACAATAATTGGAATAATTGATCATAATTGGAAATAATTAGGCCTCTTTCATATAACAACGCCACTCCATCTGAGGCGCTCGTTAGCGGGTTCAATAGCGGGCAGCGTGGCTTTTGTCACGCCGGAGACGACAAAAATCACTCATAACCCCTTCATGCGCCCTCCCCCACCTCCGTGCCGTTGGATACGACGAATAAAACTTTGCTTCGTCAAAAAACAAACACTCCTGGCAGCCAAACGGAGAGGCTGGGGGGTGACTTCTTAAAGCAGTGGTGTTCAACCAGTAGTCCTTGAGGGGGTTCCAGCCAGGTGGTCCCCGCAGCGAAATGATGGAGAGTTTCAAATCAAATGGACCCTTATAGGTTTTTGAGTGGTGCAACCACTCCAAGGAACAGCAATGTCTGTGTTAACGTGTTAACCTATGTGTGTGGCTATGTGTGTGGCTATGAGTACCAGTAGGGGCAAAAGTGGCGCTGTTGTGCCAGAAACAGAGAGAGAGAGATATAGTGTTGCATTGTTGCCTAGTGCTAATTACAGAGAGAGAGAGAGAGAGAGAGAGAGAGGCAGGGGGAGAGGGGAGATGGGAGTTGCACCACTCAGTTCACACAGGTGTGGTTTTTAACTCTTGAGAGCGTAAAATGGAACCAAATGGACCCGTATACGGGTCCATTTGGTTCCATTTTACTCTCTCAAGAGTTACATTATTGTTACACATCCGCATTACATTCTTTTACAAGAAGCATACACAATTAGAGAATGTAGAAGAATTCTTATTTTCGA
Organism: Electrona antarctica; assembly: GCF_951216825.1. Lineage (NCBI taxonomy): Eukaryota > Metazoa > Chordata > Actinopteri > Myctophiformes > Myctophidae > Electrona > Electrona antarctica. Next base: position 27,150,918 of record NC_136804.1, on the reverse strand, counting down.
TAAACGTTTGCCAGAAGCATGGAATTGCAGACAAAATCTTATCCAACGACAACAACATATTCTTTAGTTTTGGGGTCTGAGAGGCTAAATCTCATCCGTTGCTCAAAAGCTATAATAAATAATGCGGCCTTGAAATGAAACTGGTTGAAAACGACTGTCTTAAAGCATCGTATGAGGGGAAAAAAAGGAGAACGTGTGAAGGCAGGCTGATAAAAAGGGCTGATATAAAAAAAGGAGCGTGAATCAATAGCATGAATGCTAGTTCATCAGATTGGGGGCGCCTCAGACGGTGAAATGTCAACCGCTAATCTCTTTAATAGTCTGATATTACATTTTAATCCCGGCCTAGATTCCCTTCACCCTTTCATTCGCCTTGTCAGACGAACGAGGAGGGGTGTGTGTGTGTGTGCGTGTGTGTGTGTGTGTGTGTGGGGGGGGGGGGGGGGTGTCGTCTGAGCAGGGCTAGGGAGCGATACAGACATGGAAATACGAGGATCCTGCAGGTGGCTCAGCCAGTTACAGTGAACAGACCATGTGACTCTTTTTGATACGACAGTCATGGCGGCAAGAGAGACAGTTGTTCAGGAGAGAACAACTGATTTTCTTTTACATTTTTTTAATGCAAAATGAGTTAATAGCACAGACTTCACATACTAGAGCATGTCTGAAAGAAATGTCAGAGCTGAAATCGATATGTAAATATGAAATAAATGCTTAAACATGTAGCTATAGGTGTAATGTTAGAGACCACAGAAGTCAACCTTTCAAGCCTGTTTTCTCAACTCTCTGTTTTCTGCAAGACATTACTCTATAAGCCATATCTCCAAAACTGGTGGGTCAAACTGAACAACCAATATCCTGCTTTCATATGACACAAAATTCAAAAAAATCCAATGGCAGTCCCTCAGTCAAATTTGGCCACCATTATGTCAATTTGAAGCTATATGATTCCCTGCTTTCATATGACATGAAAAAAAACAAAAATTAAACACATTTCAATGACTTAGCCTCGGTCAGAAACGGTCATATTATGCTCCTATAGTGCAGGGTTTCTCAAAGTGGGTGCCTTTGATAATATTTGGAATTAATTTAATCTTTTCAGTTTAACCTATACTTAGTAAAATGGACTGTACTTTCTTTCTTTTCAGCCTACTCTACACCAAAAATAGCCGATCTACAAGCTCACAATGTGATGCGAATGTTCACCCCCATGATAATAGGAATGCTGGGGTTTGGCCTGGGCCATGGCTCAGCGGTCCAGGCACCTTGGCAGGTAACCCAGTCTGGCAGTGTGCCGCGGGTTCTACTCCCGATCCCGACGGCCTTTACTGCATGTCTTCCCCCCATCTCTCTCCCCATTTCCTGTTAGCCTACTGTCTGTCCCTCCATAAAATATATAAAATAAAGGCGAAAGCCACAAAAAAAACATGCTGGGGTTTATGTGGTTAGACGTAAAGCATAAAAGTTATTTTTCAGTCGGTCCTAATGGAAACAAATATCATCTCTAGTTTTCCTCATGACAACTGTATCTTTGGGGGAAAGATTTACATGTTCTGTTAATATGACAAAAGGTGCTATGAAGTAACAATGTGTGTCGTGGATGGAAAGGTGATTTATACAGGGGTGCGCTGAGCCAAAAATGTTTGAAAACCACCGTCCTATAGTGAGTGAGTACCATGTAGGTTCAAGTCCAACCCCTGTTTTGTCTCGCACGTCTGTATTCTCTCTATACCCCATGGTTACCTGTCTCGTATACAGGAGACATCTGAAATTAAGCACAACACAAAATACTTCTTAAGAAAGTAACGAAGGCAGACAATAAAGCACAAGACAGACAGCACACTGGTACTGTATAGTATAGGCCACACTGGTAGTGAGACAGCGGGGAGGACAAACGTTTGGTTTATGGCGCGTCGACTCGTCACAGCTCGCAGGCTATTACGACCCTCAGAATTGAACGTGCGGCTCGATGGACCGTGAGAAACGGGCGGCCGTAAAAGCGTCGTCGACGACGAGGAGGGGCGGGAGGGAGGGGAACAAATTGATATGATCATAACGTGTCACATTACAGACGGCCCTGCCATCCGTCACGGTGATAAAAGGCCTCCGCGCGGCCCTGTAACGCCAAACACCCGACGACGCCATTGATCTCTCGATGCTCCGCTTAGTCTCTATACCAACGGGCCATTTATGATAACTATCATTATCCACTCATGACTCTGTGGTGACGATCCATCTACGCCCTGCTATCTGGGAGGTATTAGACCGTGCATGGCGCCTCAATGGGTTGCATTACAATGATAAGATAACGTCATGTATTGGACCCTAATGCACTGAACTAATATGTCTACACTACAAGTGATGGATGGATACGAGAACGCTCGTCGCAAAACACAGTCGCCTCGGGCGGACGTACAGCCGGCGGAACGGTAGAACGGTCTCTGCCTGGTATTCCTAAGCTTAAACCTCAGTAAAACTATATGCCAAAACGGTTAAAACCTAACCTTGTTATTCCTAACCTTAAACCTCAGTAAAACTATATGCCAAAACGGTTAAAACCTAACCTTATTCCTAAGCTTAAACCTCAGTAAAACTATATGCCAAAACGGTTAAAACCTAACCTTATTCCTAACCTTAACCCATTCTGGGCGGGAACCCCTTTTGGTATGCTTTAGCTATTGAAAAATAATAGATCTACAAGCTCATAGCGCGCCACCGACTGACATAGAAACATAGCTTTTTCAGAAAGCTGTCAGGATGTAGAAGACATTTTTAGAATCTGATCTAAGGTCAAAATGGGTTAAACATCAGTAAAATTATATGCCAAAACGGTTAAAACCTAACCTTATTCCTAACCTTAAACCTCAGTAAAATTATATGCCAAAACGGTTAAAACCTAACCTTATTCCTAACCTTAAACCTCAGTAAATCTATATGCCTCAACTTATTTCTAACCTCATCCTCAGAAAAACAACCGAGCGGTCCGCGTGAGGTCGGCGGGGGGGGAAAAAAGATGGTGTTTTAAGGCGAGCATTCTGGTTAAGTATAATGTAATTGGAAGGTAAATTGTATAGAACAAATAAAGAAAATATCCACAATTATCTCAATAAAGTGAAGATGATGAAATGGGGTAAAACGAAAAGGAGAAAAAAAAAATGAAACAAAACACTCAGCGTGGATTTGTTATTTTCATTGAGCTATAATATACAGTAGCTATAGTTCAAGAATTACCCCAGCAGAAAAAAGTATGAATGTAGCACTTATATAAAGGCGCCTTGGATAAAGGCGCTATATAAATGCACCATTTACCATTTTATTTACCATTTATAGCATCAAAATTATTTTAACCACAGCCCTATATACATGAGCAATTTGAACATAGCCGATCTACAAGCTCACAATGCGTCACACACAACGAGATGTGTCGCGAGCTTGTAGATTGCATATCTGTCATTTTCAAAGAGAGAGAGAGAGAGAGAGAGAGAGAGAGAGATAGAGAGAGAGAGAGAGAGAGAGAGAGAGAGAGAGAGAGAGAGAGAGACACCTTGGTACATAAACAGAGCAACTAACCTTAATTCAATTACATTTGAATAAATTGCTGCTACTTGTCAGAAAGGTTTTGTATACTAAGTGAATGCAAAACACTGCAATACTGCTGTCAACTTTCTAAAGTCTATACCAAGCTAACCACTCCTATATGGATGTATAACTATCCCTGACAACAAGAACAAACAATCGTTTTATAGTTTTACTCAAATTGTAACCTTTACTTTCTTGATTGTCTTGTTCCACTTTTGCTTTGGCAAATGTAAACGTATGTTTTCTCATGCCACAAAAAAGCTGAATTGAATTGAATTGAATTGAATTGAATTGAATTGAATTGAATTGAATTGAATTGAATTGAATTGAATTGAATTGAATTGAATTGAATGAGAGAGAGAGCGAGAGAGAGAATCAGTGAGACAGACTGATGCTCTGTCAAGCCGGCTTGGCGTGGAGGAAAAGCAGTGTTGACGATAACAGAAAACATGCCTTTAAATCACCTCTGAGCAAATCGCTAAATCAATAGCAATTAGCCGCTGGAAGAGCCCAAATGGACAACTGGCTTTGTTTTAACTAATGAAGTCTATGGAGAGACCAATCAGTCTAGCAGCACTCTCCCCCGTTACCAGGACGACCTATATCAAACACCCACCGCCGGCGCCGCGCACCCTCCCATGCGCACGTACGTACGCACGCACGTACGTACGCACGCACGCACGCACGCACGCACCATCGCACAAGCAGATCACAAAGTATACGTACTGTACACATGGGACGTTTCTATAGGTTTTCGGAAGTGGAGCAGGAAAGCCATGCACATTATGAAAAGTCAGTTGTTTTTTTGAAGAATATGAAGAGGAAGTATCTGTATAATTAAAGGAATGGGAGGCTGTTAGAAGAATATAATATGATATGACGCCCGCACGCAGGCACGCACGCAGGCACGCACGCACGCACGCACGACACACGCACGCACAGGATACCAGGCAGCCTGCAGTGAGGCTGTTCAGGGTTGGCATATCATTTTAAACATCCATCAGCTCACCAGAGATATCATATTAGCTCCTCATCTGCATACAGTGCCCACAGAATGACAAACGGCAGAGAGGGGAGAGAGAGAGAGAGAGAGAGAGAGAGAGAGAGAGAGAGAGAGAGAGAGAGAGAGAGAGAGTAGGGGGGAGAGAGAGAGAGAGAGAGAGAGAGTAGGGGGGGGGGGAGAGAGAGAGAGAGAGAGAGAGAGAGAGAGATGGATAGAAGGCTCTCTCTCATTGACCTCCCTCTCCTCCACTCTCTTCACCAGAGGTGGGAAAAGTACTCACATCTTTTACTTGAGTAAAAGTATCAATACTGCATTATAGGAGTACTCTAAAAGTCCAGAATTTAAAACTTACTTGAGTAAAAGCACAAACCGGTAGCAAAAGTAGTGATATCAAAATGCACTTAAAAGTGTAGAGCATATCCGTGGTCATCATATGGGCATACCTAACAATGGCTGCTAAAAAAAATGGGAAAATTCTCGTTTTTGTGTGTTTTTATACCAAAAGTCCATACAAATAAAAATGTAATTACTTCCTTAAAACGAAAACATGCTGCGTGATGACATGTAGAGCTACAGTACACATCAATAAAAGCCAATACAAATTAAGCTCACCCATTTGAGTCCCATTGCTAGACGTCCTCCAAACACAGCTGCTACTGATTACAGAAATCCTCCATTTTTAATCCAATTCAAGATGACATCCAGACAGTGGACATGACTTGTTTTCAACTTAATCATCACGCTAAAATATGTATATAGGTTGTGTACAGGTTAGAAAAAAATCCCCTGGCTTTTCTGCCGTCTCTCTGTCACTTTGTAAACAAACCACTCTGCATATGCGTGGACCTATGGTCCCATAGCCTGGAGGGATGCGACGCTCTGATTGGTTCAGAAACTTAGATCCTGCCGTCTGAGGCTGAAACTTCAAAATAAAATGCCCACAAAAACCATTTCACTACAACTTTAAAGTAGCATACCAAAAGCAGAAAGTATTCATTATGCAGAATGTCCCATTTCACAAGTTTTCAAATGTGTATATAAACATCTTTTGAAAACAGCTATATAGCTAACGGCTATTTTCCAAATCCATATAAGGGTTGAAGTGGTTTAGTGTATGTTTTGTAATGATAATAAGCACAATCTAAAAAGTAACTACCATAGTAGCCTGGGGTCCACCTATGCTTTCTATGGCATAGGCAGCTCCCGGCAAGATCCGCTGGGAGAATCTAGACGCAGCTGCGCGACATGAGACAAATTAATTAGAGCCACAGAGAGAGAGAGGAGTGTGTGTGTGTGTGTGTGTGTGTCAATTTAACAAAGGTGCAGACGATCAGAAATCAGCAGAGAGTGATCGACGTTTGCGCTACTCTATGTCGAATTGAAGTGGACTCGGTCCCAGACTTTCTTTTCTTCCTCCCTGGAAATAAAAACGTCTGTGTTTCCGAGGCAACTACCGTAGTAACTAAAGTTTTCAAAATAATTGCAGTGGAGTAAAAGGAAGATTTAGCTCTGAGATGTAGAAGTGAAAGCACTGCAAATTGGAAATACTCCAGTAAAGCTAAAGAACCTCTACATTGTACTGTACACTTAGTATTTGTGACTCATTTTGATACGCAGGCAGTCATGGCGGCAAGACTAACTGTTCAGGAGAGGAGAAAAACAGTTTATTTTAATCCAAAATTAGCTAATAGCACAGGCAGACTCTTCACATACTACTAGAGCATGTCTGAAATAAATGTCAGAGCTGAAATCGACATGTAAATATGAAATACATGCTTAAACATGTAGTTAGGTGTAATGTTAGAGACCACAGAAGTGAACCTTTCAAGCCTGTTTTCTCAACTCGCTGTTTCTCTGCAAGACATTACTCTATAGGCCATATCTCCAAAACTGGTGGGTCAAACTGAACAACCAATATGTCAATTTGAAGCTACGATTCCCTGCTTTCACATGCCATGAAACGAAAATGAAACACATTTCAATGACTTAGCCTCGGTCAGAAACGGTCACATATGCTCCTATAGTGCAGGGTTTTTCAAAGTGGGTGCCTTTGATAATATTTTTTGGACTTCATTTAACCTTTTCAGTTTAACCTTAGGCCCTTTAGTAAAATGGACCCGAGTTCAACTGTACTTGGTGCTTTCTTTTTTCAGCCTACTTTCTTCGCCCCAGTCCTCGGCGCTCCCTGACTGCGTCTCCTTACATGGCTGCCTGTCATCCACTCTTCAGTCTCTCCTCCTCAGCTCTGCTGTGTCATCCTTCTCCTGATCACTTCCTTCCTTCCCTTTCTCCCCTTCCTTGCTCCCTCTCTCCTTCTCCATAATTTCATCCGTGTTCCTTTCTAACCTCGTCAATTGGACCCCCCCCTGTTACACACACACACACAGGCACGCACACGCACGTAAACACACAGGTCTATCTATAGTACTAAAAAGTGACTATCGTCCTGAACCCCTCAATGAGCTATACAGAGGGGATTGTGGTGTGTGTGAGTGAGTGTGTGCGTGTGCGTGTGCGTGTGTGTGTGTGTGTGTGTGAGCGTAGAGGAGGAGGACGGTTACAAGTTGTGAAAGAGAGACAGACAGAGACATCAGGGGGATAACAACACTGGAGTGAAGCAGCGATGCCAGACAATAACAGAACAATGAGAGGCAACACTGATACCCAACAAACACCGTGACAATAGCTTGGAAGGCTGCGACACGCTCAGAGGGGGGGGGGGGGGGGGGTGCAAAACGAGAGAGAGAGACGGAGAGAAGTTGAGGACGTTTGTGTGACATGGCAGGAGAGGGGGAGAGAAGGGAGGCAGACAGAAGAGGAAGATGGAGGGAAAGAAAGAAAGAAAGGCGATGGAGGGGAGGAGGAAGAGGAGTGCAGTATAGCATCCCCCCTAGATCTGAAGGCAAAATAAAATCCCCTCGGTGTTAGTTCTGCTCGAGCGGAGGCTGCTGACACATGAATATTTCATACTGTTGATGTTTAAATCCCATCATTTGTGATGTGGGTGTGCATGCCAGCGTGCACAGGAGAGTGAGTGCGTATGTATGTGCATGGTGTGTGTGCGCACGCACGCATGCGCGTATTTGTGTATGTATATGCATTTGTGTGTGTGTGTGGTGTGCGCGCGTGCACGTGTGAGAGAGAGAGACATTGATCTATAATGCATAGTTTCAATAAGTTCACTCGTGGTAAGTCTGTTGCAGCTGTATTTCAGTATTGTAAAAGGATTGAATTGGTGTGTGTGTGTGTGTGTGTGTGTGTGTGTGTGTGTGTGTGTGTGTGGGCGCCCGCATGTGCGTGCGTGTGCATGCCTTGAAGCACAGATTGCCCTATGTTGGCTCATTCATTTGCATCTCTTTCTCTGACACATAAGCATAGTAAAAGTGACATGCGTACTTGTACAGCGCATGCATGCACACGCACACACACGCGCACACACGCACGCACGCACACACACACACACACACACACACACACACACACACACACACACACACACACACACACACACACACACACACACACACACACACACACACACACACACACACACACACACACACACACACACACACACACACACACGTATATGCCCCTACCATACACACTTGAGACAAGTGCATGTTCTGTAGGCCTATTCAGTTCACTCTCCAGGGACAGTGAGGCCAAAGCTTTCTTCCTGAGCACAGCATACGCTTGGAATTGTATTCAATGGGAGCGCCGCGCAATTACCGCCATGCATGGAAACACCAGTTTATTTGCCGTGTTTTAACTTGAATCCTGAGAAGCAGGATTCGGGCCCTGACTTTTTGGCCCATGCAGACCGGCCCACCACAACCGGCACGCAGATAGCAGATACTCTCAGATGCAGAACAACAATGAGACGCGACACTGCCGGGTGGAGGGAGGGGCCGGCATCTACCAGGGGATTATGTCACTCCTCTGCCGCTCCATCTCGGTCCGTTCGGCACTGCCGGTAAACTGCCGGTAACTGCCGGTTAACAGCCGCGGCGCTGCCGGGAGAAGGGGCGGTGCATCTGCCGGGGAAACTGGGGAGATTATGACACTCGACTGCCGCTCGCTTCCGCGGCAGTGCGTTTGGTCCGACATGCGTTGCGTCGTGCTTGCGGTTAGGGGTTAGGTTTAGGGTTTGGGGTAGAGTGTCGGACTGATGCCGCAGTCACATTAAATTTGACTGCGGTCCTGATGACTTTTTTCAGAAGACTACATTTTGGTCTTCTGAAAAAAGTATTTTAGTCTTAGTCAACAAAATGAACACTGGACGAGAGCCATGCAGGTGACAGGACATAGACACAGACATTGTCCTCAGTCCTGCCTCCAGTAAAGACTCTATTACTCTCTCTCTCTCTCTCTCTCTCTCTCTCTCTCTCTCTCTCTGTGTGCCCCTCTCTCTCTCTCTCTCTCTGAGCCTTTTTCCAGGTATCAGAACCAGACTCGACATATTAACTTCCAAATGCACAATTTCCTGGCTAATAGACTGTACCCAGAAATGACTAATCGAATTGGAGCTACGTGGAAAATTTATTTGCCATTATGTTCCTCACAAAACAAAACAGCTACGAGGAAGAGGAGGCCGGCAACCTCGTGTAGTATGAGCACCGTAAAGCGCCGCGGGGAACGCATAAACAATTAGAGATTTGGTAACTAATGAATTCCATGATTAACGAGTGTGTCGGAGGTAAATCATTACAAGACTGAGTGACGCACACACGCGTGCGTGCAATCTGTGCGTGTGTGTATGTGTACAGTACACACACACACACACACACACACACACACGAGCCTCTCTCCTTATCCGCATGAGGCGGCGTCTTCGTTCGGCATCGCACATTTTTTTTACTTGAGTAAAAGTATCAATACCACATTGTAGGAGTAGTCTGTTACGAGTAAAAGAGTTCAACATTTACTTGAGTAAAAAGTACAAAGGTAGTGGTATCAAAATGTAAAATATGTTGTTCCAGGGACCCCCTCCCCCTCCCCCAGAAGCAAAGATTTGAGTTAAAACGTTCGCTCTGACATAATACATATTCAAAGATTTGCGCCACATTTTCACGATTTTTCAAAAATAGCAGACCTACAAGTTAATATCGCGGCACTTGGTGCCGCGCTATGGGCTTGTAGATCTGCTATTTTTCAACGGCTAAAGCATAACTTCATGCTTTAAAACACCAAAAGGGGTTCCCCGCCCAAAATGTGTTAAAATGCATGGTGTAGTTCCTTTAAAGTAGTATACTTGAGTATAATGTACTTGGTTACTTTTCCCGCCACTGTTCGGCATCTCCCCGGCTTCTCTCCAAACTCACACAATTCCACTTGGTGACGTGCCATGCCCTCCCTCCCTCCCTCCCTCCCTCCCCCACTCCCTCCCTCCCTGCCTCCCTCCCTCCCTCCCTCGCTCCCTCCCTCCCTGCCTGCCTCCCTCCCTCCCTGCCTCCCTCCCTCCCTCCCTCCCTCCCTCCCCCCCTGCCTCCCTGCCTCCCTGCCTTGGCCCTGCATGTCTGGCCAAGGCAAATAAATGGCAGGCAGAGGCCCTAGCAAGAAGCCACTCACAGATTCACACTGATAGCGTATAGGATCTGGAAGCTGTACACTGCACAGGCTGCGTGTGCGTGTGTGTGTGTGTTGTGTGTGTGTGTGTGTGTTTACACGTGTAAAGAGAGCAATGGAAGTGCGAAAGAGAACCGCAGGCCCCGGGGCTGGGACATGAGACTGTGTGTGTGTGTGTGTGTGTGTGTGTGTGTCGAGAGAGTGGAGAGATAAGACCAATATGGCTTGTATTACAGTCGCAGATAAAAAGAGAGAGAGAGAGAGAGAGAGAGAGAGAGAGTGGTGAGGGAGAGATAGCAGAGCACTTGCGGAGAGGGGGGGGGGTAAGGGGGGGGGGGGGGGGGGGGGGGAAGGCGACGATAGTGGGGAAATGCATACGACTGCTGCACGGTGGCCGTGGTGGGCAGCCAATCACATGCGGAGGTACGGCGGCGTGCGAAAACTGGACGTTTCCATTGAAGGACGCGTGAAATGGAGTGAGCAGAACCAAACAAGACTGGCTGTCAGTCAGCATAAAGTACTGTGTCTTCTAATCTATATACACCCTGCTTCTCTCCAGCCAGTCTCTATATTATATAGTAGAACCAACTCACCGCTAGATATGTGTGACACCGTGCGTGCGCGTGTGTGTGCATGTTTGTGCGCGCGCACGTGCACGTGCACGTGCGTGTTAAATCTCCAACCATGAAGAAAGAGGACATGGCTTTGCTAGAAGGATGCAGTGTCCTTGTGACAGATAAAAAGAGACAGCGAAGACGGTCTACAGCATATGTGTGCGTGGCGTGTGTGTGTGTGAGCATGTGTGCGTGGCGTGTGTGTGTGAGCATGTGTGCGTGGCGTGTGTGTGTGAGCATGTGTTTGTGTGCGTGTGTGTGTGTGTGTGCATGTCCCATGGTGGAGTAATGACTCCCTGAGGGAGCCAGAACCCGGGGCTGTGACTCCCCCCCCCCCTGTCAGCTGAGAGAGAGGAAGGTTGGGGAGGGGGGGGTGAAAGTGAAGACGATGGTGTGGGGCGACAGCCTTCGTGCGACAGTATTGGTTCGTCGGGAGTGTGAGAGATCGAACGTATACACGGACCGTAACGGACACGCGGTGCGTGACGGACGCCCGTTCTTCATTCGACCGTACACAATATATACGCAATATTCACGTATTCAGCTCACGCACGCACGCACGCACGCACGCACGCACGCGCACACACACACACACCTCACACACACCACACACACACACACTCACACACGAGGGTTCTCCTGAGCAATAGTGCAAGGGCCCATGTGATGTCCAGGGCTAGTGCGTGTGCGTTCGTTTATGTGTGTGTGTATGTGGGGGGGGGTTTTGGGGGGGGGGGGCAGGGGGGTTGCCTAATTCGCCGTGACACCTCCTGACACATCTCGGTAAACAAGTTCCTCGGACCACCCTCCCCTGCCCAGGGAGCCAGAGTGACAGCTCCAAATCACAGGCGACAGCTAACTGACAGGCCCCGCGGGGAGGGAGGGGGGGAGGAAATATGAAAAATAATAAGCTGTAATATTATCCTGAGAGGAAGGGGAGAGAGGGAGGGGTTGGCGGAAGGATAAGAGAGACAGACAGGCAGGCAGACAGAGAGTGCGTGCGTGCGTGCGTGGGTGGGGTGCATATAGGGAGAGAAGGACAGAGAGGAGAGAGAGAGTGCATAAGGAGAGAGAGAGAGAGAGAGAGAGAGACAGAAAGAGCAGGTAATGCCAAAGAAGGGAAATAAAATGGTGGACGAACTGGAAAAGAGAGGCCGATAGGAGGAGTCAAGTGTGTGTGTGTTGTGTGCGTGCGTGCGTGCACGCATTCGAGAACGGGAAACCAAGGGAAAGAAATTCAATATATTTTTAATCTCGCGGATGTAATCAGATTATGCGTCTGCCAGGAGCGACGTATTTCATAAGGAATAACCTGGTTCAGGCATGCTGGGGGAGGGAGGGATCCCAGCCTGGGCTTGCATGGAGGGGGCACGGGGGGGGGGGGGGAGAGGAGGGGGGGGTGTGGGGGAGGCCGAGATGGGCATTTGGGCCCGGCCCCCCGATCTACATCGACACTGACAGATTCTAATAAATGCACTGGGAGGCGCCCGGAGAAACACAATGCCGTGTAATCATTTTATCATGACAAACCGGGATTCCAATGGCGTCCCATGTGAGCCCGGCCGGGGAAAATTGA
>NC_136804.1:27116872-27138378 GCF_951216825.1 Electrona antarctica | reverse complement strand
CAGAATCCTTAATCTATGAATGCACCAAGTCTCTGTACGTGTGTAATCCACGTAACTCGAGAACCGTTGGCCCCACCGACTTCAAATTCGACACACGCGTTCCACACCACCACAGGGAGTGCAGTGCCCGGTGTCGAGTCGTGGTTGGACCCACGCTTGTCCAGAACCGCCCCAAAAAGGCCTTCGGGCTCCAGGGTCCATATATGGAGCTGGCCTGTTCTGACCTCATTCTGACGTCTGCATATAGACTCCATATTTGGGCATGCCAAGCACCAAGTCTCTGTCTGCGTGTAATCATGGAATACAATGCGTGTTTAGTGCGTTTTGCAGCGAAGCTGTTATAAGAAGAGCTTGTGACAGTAGTTTTATTAGTTTTTTTTCCCCCCCGTTTTCTATCGGTTTTTGGACATACTAGGTTTCTGCGAGAGCCATGCAGTGACAATGAGGACGATGGGATGAGGGCGAGAGTGGAGCTAACACACAGAGAGAGAGAGAGAGAGAGAGAGAGAGAGAGGGGAGAGGGGTGAGGTTCTGGCTCTGAGGTCTCCAGGGGAGGGAGAGGGTCTGAGGGAGAAGCTCTGGTTTCACCAGCTGCTACAGCTAACTGCTCTAACGCAGAGAGACCCAATACTGACACATTAGCCCTGAAGAAAACACATTACACACTGGTTAGCACACGCACGCGCACACGCACACGCACACACACGCACACGCGCGCGCGCGCAGCACACACACATGCACACCATATCAAATCTCCTCCTCTGCACCATAGCGGCCTAGCTGTCTCTTCAGATCAGGGTCTGTCAGGGGGGTTCCGGGGGTCGTCGCGGATACGACCCAGATGCCATGGCGTCAGCGTGGCAGCACGTCACCGTGGAAACGGAAGTGTTGACTGCAGCGAGATGAAGGGGTTTCATTCTCCTCCTCTTCCTCTCCCCCTCCTCCTCCTCCCCTCCTCCCCTCCTCCTCCCCCCTCTCCTCCTCCTCTCCCCCTCCCTCTTCCTCCCCCCCTCCTCCTCCTCCTCCTCTCCCCCTCCTCCTCCTCCTCCCTCTCTTCCCCACCCCCCCCCTCCTCCTCCTCCTCCTCCTCCTCTCCCCCTCCTCCTCCTCCTCCTCTTCCTCCTCCTCCCCCCTCCTCCTCCTCCTCCGCACATCGGACGGCTCAGGGGGGGAAGAACGCACGCACACACGTGCAAAGATGTTTTTAGTGGATGTGAGTACGAGTTTTTTTTTGGTAAAATCCTCTCTCGCTCTGCGACACACGCACGCATGCACGCACGCACGCACACAAAATCCCCTTTTCTTCACAGTCTCTTCTCCTTCACTTTATCTCTCCCGTGCTCCCCGCGCTCCCCGCCGCTCGTTAATATCGCGGGCCCTGACCCTGACCAATGAGGATGAGGCAGGGATTTGCATAATTAGCCCCCACTCTGTGGACAAGTCCCACTCCAAAGCCAATGAGAACGTCTCTTGTGGGCACGCTCACTGCTGCCAGCGTTTCACTCGTGGATGGGGGTGGGGGGCGGGGGGGTGGAGCGTTGGCATATAGTTGGCTCACTGCCACCGACATGGAGAGAATGGCCCGGACGAAGGAAAGGCAAAAAGTGGACAATAAGTGGGAGTATGTTGTAGGTTTTGATTAAGGGCCCGTGGTAAAGGAAGCCACGAGGGGCAGGACACTGTCATGTCACGTATACCTGCAAGACAAATACCCAAGCCTGGGAGGACGGAGGCGAGGTGTATACAGAGACGGATGGATGGATGGACGGACGGGAGCGGTGGATTCTGCTTTTCTTCAGACAGCTTGTGCAAATGTATTCTCGAGCAGCACCCCCCCCCCCTTTTTAGATTGATTACAGATGGACAGCCGACAGGGGCAGTGAGAAGAATCTAGGCCGTGTAAATCATGGGGGGGCCGGGGCCGGCGCGAGTGCAAGAGGGGAGAGAGGATATAGATGGATGGACGGATAGACGGAGCACAGAGGAGATGTGCCGAGGAATACCATTAGAGATGGGAAGTGCTATGAGAGCACGTCCAGACAGAATCGTGTGATGCCCGGGGGACGGGCCGACAGTCAGCTTTTATCACAGGCGCGCGCGTCGCACACGCACCGCACACACACACACACACACACACAGAGACACTCTCATGCATGCGCAGTCACATCCAAGCACCCACGCATGCAGAGAAAAGTACACATGCATAAACACACTCAAAGTAAAGTGCCTCTCCTGGCCTTAACAACCGCCCCGTGGCATTTATTCGCCCCAATGCAATCTAATCTGCTCTTCGCTCTGGAGTTAGCGTGCTATTATGCTATGCTAGCTCCTGTAGTGTGAAACACCACTGGCCCCACACTGGTATGTAAGCAACTAGCTTTAATCAGAACACTGGCGGTCTGCCTGAACCGGGGGGGGGGGGGGGGGGGCTGCACAGCATCATCCCTGTTTAGTTTTTCTCCATGGATACGAGGAAAGAAAATCCCCCAACACTCCCCAGCTCGTGACATAGCTGGGTTCGAGAACAACCAGGAGAAAACATAGAGCTGCTGCTGCTGCTGTGGAGGCATTGCCTCAGGGGTCAGGAATGATGTTCTTATGCAAGTCCAACAAAACATGGCACAACAACGGAGGGAACCCGCGCCGCCGTTGCCGCTACACGAGAAGTACATTAAGGCCACATCGCATTGTTTCGCTTCATCCAGACAAGCAGGTCATGCATCGCGCGATGGGGGGCGAGCAAGCCGGGGCGCGTGAGGGGGGAAAGAAGGCGAGCGCCCGCATGTGACACGATTGGGGAAAGTCAAATGACACAACAATCGAGGGTACTTATTTCCCAAGAATATACCCTCAAGAGCATTTTGGAGTCTCCCATGGAAAGGCAGATTCTTCTTCTCACGTTGCAACAGAACAGCATGGGGAGGCGAGGGGAGAAGAGACGGCGTGGGGATGGAGGGAGGGAGGGAGGGAGGGAGGGAGGGAGGGAGGGAGGGAGGGAGGGACGGACGGACGGACGGACGGAAATGAGGAAGGGAGAAGACCGCCGTGGAAGTACGGTAATCTGTGGCAGGACATAAAGGTAATTTATGGGAGTGCTAAACTCCAGCTGTGCTGTCTGTCTGTCTGTCTGTCTCGGGGGGCGTCTCGGAGAGATTTGAACAGCAGGGAGCAGAACATATATACAGCATTGCATACATACATACATAGACAGTGTTTTATGGCCCTGAGCACAGCCCAGAGAACACGGGACCAACGCTTCATTTAACTCAGAGCAGGGTGTACAAACGTGACCCCAAACTGGAAGCGTATAGCGGGTCCAGTTGGTTACATTTGGACACCCTCTTACAAATGGATAAATAAATGGTAAATGGTAAATGGTGCATTTATATAGCGCCTTTATCCAAGGCGCTTTACATAGATTGTGAATTACATTCACCCATTCACACACACATTCATACACCGATTGCGGCGGAAGCCATGCAAGGTACCAACCAGCACATCAGGAGCAATTTGGGGTTCAGTGTCCAAGGACACTTCGACATGTAGCCAGGAGGAGCCGGGATTCGAACCGCCGACCCATGGATCATTGGACGACCTGCTCTACCTCTTGAGCCACAGTCGCCCGTGAACACATTAAATTTGAAATTGTTCAATGATTGTTTTTATCAGTATAGTTAAAGCATGCATGGCCTCGGCATTGGCGATGATGACACAGAAACAAAGAACGCCACACAGATGAGCACGAGAACCCAACCATAACATCATCTCTCTCCTTTCATGATAACCCAACCATAACATCATCTCTCTCCTTTCATGATAACCCAACCATAACATCATCTCTCTCCTTTCATGATAACCCAACCATAACATCATCTCTCTCCTTTCACGATAACCCAACCATAACATCATCTCTCTCCTTTCATGGACTCAAGCCATGGTGTCGTCAACACTATGGGGTCAACACAGGCTTACTATTAAAGGACCACTTCACCACTTTTCAATCTATCTTCATATAATAGGTCCTCACTAATAATCATGATAAAATGCCACCATTTTATTCTACTCAGTCTGTGTCTCATAGGAGGGCAGTGTGAAGTTCAGAAATCCGTCCACCAGTGACATCATTGTTAGGCAGATTTCTTTTTAAACAATATTTTTTTTTACAAAAATGTTTAGATTTGTATTATCGTGAGAACGATGGCTTCCATTTTCGCATTGCAACTTTTCAGGACTAGAAAGCCTGCAGTTTCTATTAGCTTGGATTCCCCATCGATGATGTCACTGGTGGACGGGTTTCTGAACTGCCCACTGCCCTCCTATGAGACACAGACAGAGTAGAAACAAATGGTGCCATTTCATCATGATTATTAGTGAGGACCTACTAGTATATGAAGATAGGTTGAAAAGTGGTGAAGTGGTCCTTTAAGTAGAGTTTTGATTTAAAGGAGCATTCAGTGATTTGGGTGATTTGGAAAACCACCCAGTCCGCCCGGTAACAAAATGTGCACATGCACGCTCTACAGTGGGGGGAAGTGTAACAGGCCAACAGCATGTGCACCAAGGCCCGCCCCCAGTCGATCATGATTGGAGGAAGGCCCCTCTCATCCTGATTGGATGAAGGCTTTGCCACCCGCCACCAAAACTGAAACTAGGGTTTTTTGACCCCAGGGGCTCACTGGGGACAGGGAGGAACTCCTTATATGGTCAGCACACTCTATAGTAGGGAGGATTATCCAGAAGAAAAGAAAAAATAAGTGATATTTGAATTAAGTAAAATCACTGAATATACCTTTAACTGCAGACCAAGAGGACAGCGGGTGGGAGCTGCTGCAGGCTATATTTTCTTTACCCTTTGCATTCCAAAAATAAATAAATAAAGGAATCAAACACCGTGGCTTTACTGGTACTTTTACAACCTCTCTCAGGGTCGCGGCGTGGCATGTTCAACAGCAAACTGCAGAGTTATGAGGGTGCGCCGAATACCAGAGGATGGATGAATGGAGGCCCTGTGAGACTTGACACCTGTCAATGCCGGGCGTCCTTCGCAAATGGAAGATGAGCCTGTCTTTTTTTGGGGGCTAAAAGTGGCAACGGACTCACTGTCACGACATATACGGAACTTGCATCATGCACACACACATTACCGCGTCCAAACCTGGTGGCAGTAGCGTGCACAGATTGCCTTTTGGCAATGTGCCCTTTTTGAAAAAAACAGGTGACATTGATCAATTATTGATAAAAAAGCTTCTAATATATTATTTAGGCCGCAAAATCTATAAATCTCACACAATTAAGGCAACCGGCCGGTTCCACGCACTGCACAAGGTGCCTTTTTTCACTTAAGCACCTGCCCCTCTAAATGTCTGTGCACGCCACTGCCCGGCACCCGGCGGCCACCATATACAGGCCTACTGTACTGTAGCCTATACATCTGCTGTGGAGGACTGTTTGACAATGACGTGCGCGTGCAATAAACCCACGAGGAGCCTGCAGCGGCGGGCGGGCGGGCGGCACATGTGAAACGGCCTTTGTCGCGCCGGAGATATAAGCGGGGGGGGGGGGGCCCGCCGCGTGGCTGCGGTACATCTGTACGCCTCTCACGGACGGACGTCTTCATCCTGCAGGCTGTGCATGCATGGGCTCAGGTTGAGACAGCTGAGCAGATCAGAGTGTGGATGCCGAGCATGAACAGCAGGGCTGGAGGGGCCATGTAGTAGGGTTCTTTTTTCTTTTCTTTTGCGCTTCACCTTCCATCATCCCCCCCCCCCCTCCTCTCGGACAGATCAACCTGTGAAGGACTGTGAAATAATGGCTGAGGGATCCCATCCATCAAATTCCTTCAGAAGGTCCTTGGAGGGGTGGGGGCGGTGGTTGTGTGTGTGTGTGTGTGTATATGTGCGTGCATGGCGGAGAGTGGTAAAGACAAAGGAAAGAACAAGGCCTCCGTCTTCACAGAGTTACTGTCAAATGAAAGGCGTCCATCGTGAATCAACTCCACAAACAACTACCGCTGGCAGACAAAGTGCCAAGTTTCGATCGGCCAACGACACGTTTACAAATCTGGTCACGTCGGCGACAGCGTATACGTACGGGAACATCTGGGCGACAGCGTACAGGGTTCGAACTGGCAAGGTTGCCAGTTCGAAACCGGGCTCCCCCAGAGTTAGTGTCGAAGTGTCCTTGAGCAAGACACTGAACCCCGAATTGCTCCTGATGTGCCGGTTGGTGCCTTGCATGGTTTCCGCCGCCATCGGTGTATGAATGTGTGTGTGAATGGGTGAATGTAATGCACAATCTATGTAAAGCGCTTTGGATAAAGGCGCTATATAAATGCACCATTTACCCTTTACAGTAGGCGGGGCAGCGTATAGCGGAACAAATAAAAGATAGACGTGTATACTATAGTAGGTGAGGAGAGGCTGTGTCTGGGAACAGGTACAGCCATGCAATAGGTGAGGAGAGGCTGTGTCTGGGAACAGGTACAGCCATGCAATAGGTGAGGAGAGGCCGTGTCTGGGAACAGGTACAGCCATGCAATAGGTGAGGAGAGGCTGTGTCTGGGAACAGGTACAGCCATGCAATAGGTGAGGAGAGGCCGTGTCTGGGAACAGGTACAGCCATGCAATAGGTGAGGAGAGGCCGTGTCTGGGAACAGGTACAGCCGTGCAATAGGTGAGGAGAGGCCGTGTCTGGGAACAGGTACAGCCATGCAATAGGTGAGGAGAGGCCGTGTCTGGGAACAGGTACAGCCATGCAATAGGTGAGGAGAGGCTGTGTCTGGGAACAGGTACAGCCATGCAATAGGTGAGGAGAGGCCGTGTCTGGGAACAGGTACAGCCATGCAATAGGTGAGGAGAGGCTGTGTCTGGGAACAGGTACAGCCATGCAATAGGTGAGGAGAGGCCGTGTCTGGGAACAGGTACAGCCATGCAATAGGTGAGGAGAGGCCGTGTCTGGGAACAGGTACAGCCGTGCAATAGGTGAGGAGAGGCCGTGTCTGGGAACAGGTACAGCCATGCAATAGGTGAGGAGAGGCCGTGTCTGGGAACAGGTACAGCCATGCAATAGAGTGGCTGTGTCTGGGAACAGGTACAGCCATGCAATAGAGTGGCTGTGTCTGGGAACAGGTACAGCCATGCAATAGAGTGGCTGTGTCTGGGAACAGGTACAGCCATGCAATAGAGTGGCTGTGTCTGGGAACAGGTACAGCCATGCAATAGAGTGGCTGTGTCTGGGAACAGGTACAGCCATGCAATAGAGTGGCTGTGTCTGGGAACAGGTACAGCCAATAGGTGAGGAGGAGTGGTCGTCAGAGAGGAGCTGGCGGTATAAAAGGACACCATCAGAGCACATTATGCCATGGTTCTCCTCCACAAGCCTCTTCACTCAGAAGAGCTTTAATCTCCCACCGGGCCTACTGGGCCACACCATCCAACCATCATTTGCATATATCTGCATATTTCCCATTAGGCTCCACTTGTTGCCTTTTCATGGCAACCGAGGATATGGCGGTCGATGATCACTCTCACTCCATAATGGTCTCTGTGCTCTCTCTCTCTCTCTGCTCCTTCCTTCCTGTACTCGCCCTCCCCCAAAATCCCTCGATCCCTCGCATCCTATCAACCATCTCTGTCTCTCTCTCTCTGTCTGTGTCTCTTCTGTATGAAAAGGCTGTGATCAGAGTTCAGTGCGAGGGGGAGGCTACAACAAAGACAAAGGGAATAGCCTTCTCGTGACAGAGTTAGCTCTCTGGTGCTGATGCATTGCATGCATGGCCAAATCGTTGGGGGGGGCTCCCATCCCGACAGCCTCCGGGCCTGAAAAGAAGCTCTACAACAACAAGACAGAAAGAATGGAATCCGGTGTGACAATGACCACGAAGCGCGGAGCAGACTAATTACATTAATATGCGATCAGCTATTCAATTAGGCCCATTCAATGGACACATGCAAATGAGATGGGTAACTATGACTACTTGGACAATAAATGGACGAATGCATCAGTGAGTGAACGGGTGAACGACACGCCTCTATAGATCCGTTCACAATGACAGTCAATTATTACTCATCCACTGCAGGAACAGTGTGTCGATCATACAGACAGTCACATGACTCAAACATCTTGGCAGAAACAAACACGTCTATTAATATAGAAACAAACACTTCTATTAAAGCCTATATGAGTGTTCATTTGGAGTGTCATTTCTTTTTTTTAACACTCTGAGTTAAATTAGCATGCACTTTAAAGGGACATAATTACAGCTGAGAAGAAACTGCAGTCACTCAATGTTAACCCATTCTGACCTGAGATCAGATTCTAAAAATGTCTTCTACATCCTGACAGTTTTCTGAAAAAGCTATGTTTCTATGTCAGTCGTTCTTCGATTTTTCAAAAATCTACAAATCTACAAGCTCATAGCGCGCCACCGAGTGGCGCGCTACGAGCTTGTAGGTCTGCTATTTTTCAATAGCTAAAGCATAACATAATGCTAACACCAAAAGGGGTTCCCGCACAAAATGGGTTAATATAGTATTTGTAGTAGATATAACTTTGAGTAGATTAAACTTAAATTAGAAATGTGCACCCTATATCATATGGCCAGAAACATAATGTATAGTCTGTGTGTTTGACTATAGGGTTTGACTTGGATTGCCGAATTCCTACAATGACCATAATGCTTTGGTGCACTGCTCCTCCTTGTGGAGAGGGGGGGGGGGGCTGTCTTACTGAGGCAACGTAGTCCAAGGACTATTAAATGAGAACAGGAAGCGAAGACCGTACGGTGGACTCCATGTTGCTCCCTGGAAGGAAAGAAACATGCGCATTTGAGACCCGGAAGTTGTGTACATGCCCAAATTTGTGCATGTACATGTTTCTTTCCTTGCAGGGAGCAACATGGAGTCCACCGTACGGTCTTCTGTCCTTCCAGGGAGCAACATGGAGTCCACCGTACGGTCTTCTGTCCTTCCAGGGAGCAACATGGAGTCCACCGTACGGTCTTCGCTTCCTGTCCTCATTTAATTAATAGTCCTTGACGTATAGTCCAGGAAGGACGTGAGACCAGTGCCTGTGACATCACAGGCACTGGTCTGAAAACACATTACACACCAGGAAAGTGTTTCTTGTGTCCTAAACATCATTAAAATAAGATCTGGTTGCAAAAGGGGCCCTTTAGCTACTGTATACTAACACTCAGTCAGGCTATAGCCTAGTGCACAATGCACATTAATGATGTGTCTATGTGTTGAATATCACAGCTCAGAAGTATGAGACCAGCTGTTAAAGAGCTACAGTACGCCATTATGTTTCATCCAAGTTGATTGACAACATTAAAGTGGGTCTTAAGTAAATATCCCCTTTTCCATAAATCCATTAAAAAAAGTATAGTGACAATTGCAGATCTACAGGCGCGGCGGTGACTCAGGGGTAGAGTTTCCGGATGGTAACCGCAAGGTCGCCAGTTCGAACCCTGTGGGCTCACCCAGAGTTAGTATCGAAGTGTCCTTGAGCAAGACACTGAACCCCTAATTGCTCCTGATGTGCTGGTTGGTGCCTTGCATGGTTTCTGCCGCCATCGGTGCGTGCATGTGTGTGTGAATGGGTGAATATAATGCACAATCTATGTAAAGCGCCTTGGATAAAGGCGCTATATAAATGCACCATTTACCATTTACAAGCTCACAACACCACGCGGCGCGTCACATTGTGAACTTGTAGATAAAATAACATTCCAGAGCGACCGCTTTATCGGTTTTATACTTTGACGAAAGGAGAATGCTGTCCAGGCTGCTTTTTTAATCTATTTTTGTTTAATTTGTTTTTTTTGTTGTGTTTAGTTTTCCGTGGGGCGCTAATCAAGCCCCCCCGTATCAATCAACTCATCATGGGTTCAGGAGTAAAACCCCAGCATTTCTAAATGTGGATTTAATTGCGTTTGGTTCTGGAAGCGTCGTTAAGTAAAAGCCGGGGAAATACATTTCTTAATGTGACTTAGTGATGCCCGGCAAATCAAAGACCATCAGGAGAATTAATGAGCCCTCCGTTGGGCGAGCGGGCGAGCACATTAAGAGAGGAGAGACACACACGCAGCACGCTTTCATAAACAAACACATATCTCTCAACTAGACAGCATACACACTTACACAGAGACAGCAGACACAGAGACAGAGAGACAGAGACAGAGAGAGAGAGACAGAGAGACACAGAGACAGAGAGACAGAGAGACACAGAGACAGAGAGACACAGAGACAGAGAGACACAGAGACAGACAGAGAGAGAGACAGACAGAGAGAGAGAGAAGCAGATAGGGATAATGTGAACAAATTAATAAATTCACTTCCTCCCATCATGCACCACACCAATAGTGCACGCGCGTCTTCTGTATAGTGTTTTAAAAGGCAGACAGATGGCATTTTCGTCAGCGTGCCGATATACGCTCCTGTGAGCCGAGCTGGAGGAGATTCTGACTATATATTAAGGGAGATGAACAGACAGGAACAGAGAGGGGGTGGGGGGAGGGGGTGTTCTGTGCCCGAGATGAAAAAGGAAAGAGAACAAGAAATATGAAACCTTCCCGGTTATTAAAAGCTGCCGTTACGAGCTGGGGCAGCGTTCCTGTCGTTAAGTATTCTTTCAATTATTAACGCCGCGGACGCTTTCATCCGCTGCGTGGCGTGGGCGCCGCCGCCGCTATACGGCCGACACGTTGTGCGCGCACGCACACTAATAAAGAACTGCGGATGAGCTTTTTTTTGCCACCCGAATCCGCGTGTGTCATATTTATAATCCGCCCGTTATCCGACTGCATTAATTCATTATTCCAATTTATGAATCCGCAACCACCCACGGATTTATTGCGGGTGATCGCGGATTGCGAGATTTTGCCGAGATTCTGTGCGTCTCAAAAGGCTATAATAAGCCTATGGAAGCCGCCCCCTATCTGAAAATATGTTGTTCCAGGGACCCCCCAGAAGCAAAGATTTGAGTTAAAAATGTTCTCTCTGAAAGAATATATATTCAAAGATTTGCACTACATTTTCACGATTTTTCAATAGCTAAAGTATAACATTACGCTTAAAACACCAAAAGGGGTTCCCGCCCCACCCTAAACAGCGGTTAACTGCGGGGGAGTGGGGGGGTTGAGTGGGCGTCGCCTGTCCTCTTTTACGTTCTCAGTTCAAGGCATTCAAATGCTAATCTGGTGGCTTTTGTTCTTTACTTCACTGTTGATCATCCATTATACTATACTGTTATGGTGCTGAAATGTTGAAACAAGATGCTGAAACAAGTCATGAGTTCCTTGTGAACTGAAATCGTACCACTGTGTTTGTCATAGCAAACTACATGGAGCGCCGCGCACACAGAGAGAGAGGGGGGGAAGAGAGAGAAAGAGAGAGAAAGAGGGAGAGAGAGAGGATAAGGCTCTGAAAGCTTTCCACTTCCTCTCCTATATTGGCTCATGGCTCAATCCCAAACTATCTGAAATCTCTCCCCCTCTTATCAGCTCTCCCTTTATTGCCGAAGCCTGACGAGAGCTTGACGGGTGAGGAAATGGACCCAGCCAAGCCCCGGCCCCATGCCAACACCACGCATGAGGTCAGAGAGGGTAAGGAAATGGACCCATGCCAACACCATGCATGAGGTCAGAGCGGGTGAGGAAATGGACCCGTGCCAACACCACGCATGAGGTCAGAGAGGGTGAGGAAATGGACCCATGCCAACATCACGCATGAGGTCAGAGAGGGTGAGGAAATGGACCCATGTAGCCGGCCCCGGCCACATGCCAACACCACGCATGAGGTCAGAGAGGCGGCGTGAGCCGCTCAGAGTTTTAGCTCCCCCAGAGGCTGATGTAGAGGCCGCTTCAGCCTGATTACACCATGTGTGTGTGTGTGTGTGTGTGAGAGGGCCAGAAGTATTTGTTTTTTTCGGTAAAAAAGAAGTCCTTAAAATCAGGATATTATCGTTGCTGTCGGGCGCAAACCTCCTATCTCCATATTCTAATCTTTTGTGTGTTTTGGTAAATTAAAGCTTTGCTTGGTCACACTACAGGGTGCCACAGAGTGTGTGTGTGTGTGTGTGTGCTTGGTCACACTACAGCGTGTATAAGAGTGCTTATAGTTGTCATGGGGGTGCTTTTATTTACACACACGGCGTACAGGACACAGATACACACGCACAGACACACACACACACACACAGACACACACACACACGCACGTTGGTTATGGTGACTGGCCTGTCATCCTATACCCAGTGAAACTTAACACAGTGTAAGGAGTGTTGGGGACCTATAGACCGCAAGCGGTCGTCCGGTGCTTATCGACCACGGCGAGGGCACGTCCCCCCCCCCATCCCCACGACCCCCCCCCCCCCCCCCCCCCCTCCCCAAGAGAGAGCGAGGCCGGGCAGCACGAGGCGCCGGGCGTGCTGACGACCGTCCCCCGGGGCGCCGGTCCAATTACAGCTCAAAATGAGGCCGAGAAGAGCTGCAGAGATTGGGCTGGGGGGCACCGAGGTGCTGATGAGACGCACGGAGAGTAGAGGGGCAGGGAGAGGAAGGCGAGGGCGAGAGACAGAGAGAGAGAGAGAGAGAGGGGGGGGGGGGGGGGTATTAAGGGGGGGGGGGGGCAGGGGGCAGAGATATGAGTATAGCACTTGAAATTAATGGGCCGGGCACGGAGCAGGAGCTCCCTTAGGGCCAAGAGGATGGTGTGGTGGTGATCACATTTCGTGCCGGGGAGGTCGGTCCAGTCTAGTCCAGTAATCGGGGGACTTTTGGGTCGTGGGGGTGGTGGTGACTGGTGGTTGGGTTGGGGAGGTGGTCTGGTGCCTCTGTTGCCCAGATCACAGCCGTGGGCGCTGGGCATGGTCAGGGCAGGGCAGTGGGGGCCGGCGTCGGTGGCGTGGAGCATGACTATAGGCGTGACGCAGCAGGTCAAGTTAACTGTGCACGACGACAGTGTAAGAGCCTTATACTGTCTTATACTTTGTCGTCGTATATATAGGAAGGTTTCCCAGCATGCTCAAAGTATGCCCACCAGCATGCCGGTCTACAAGCTCACAACGAGTCGCAAGGCGAGGCCATTGGTTTGTTTTGGATTGTTGTTGGGGGTTTTTTCGGTGTGGGACACAGCCTGACTTCACCGGACGGTCCAAGACCGCCCGGCTTAATCCTTAACCCATTTAGACCTGAGGCCCATCCATGTTTCTATGTCAGTGGTGCTCAACCTTTTCCATGTCAAGGACCCCCAGAATTATCTGTATTTGGCTGCGGACCCTCAGCGGAAAATATGTTGTTCCAGGGACAGGGAAAGACTTGAGATAAAAACGTTTGTTCTGAAGGAATATATATTCAACGATTTGCACCACATTATCACGATTAAAAAGAAAAGAGCAGATCGTGCCGCGCGACGAGCTTGATTTGATTTAAAACACTGTCACACACAAAAAAAAGAAAAAGAGACAAAATTTAAACATTTCGGCAGAAGATTTTAATAGGCTCTGGCTTGCATTTGAAATGCCATATTTGGACGACTCTGCTCCGAGAGCCATTACGCCGAAATGTGTTCGTCCATAAAGCAGCTCTTCCGTGCGTGATTGCCATTTAATAGCCGTCCATTCGCCGCACGTGCCCGTTCTCGACCGTAATGCCACCACGCACGCACGTCTCCGTACAAGGGGGGGGAGAGAGAGAGAGAGAGATCCAGGGACGCGCAAAGCGCCTCTGCCAAATTACCGTCATCTCTCGGAATGTAGCGTCGAGGGGATGATATGAGATGTTGTCATCATTGTGGCCGCGGTGGAGCTCATATAGGGCTGTGTATTCAGAGTGCACACGAGCAGGCAAGGCCGGAAGAAATGGAGGGAAATTGGAATAATAGCATGCACGCACGCACGCACGCACGCACGCACGCACGCACGCACGCACGCACGCACGCACGCACGCACAGCCTGTGGTTGTCTGACACAGCGGGAGAGCGAAGAACGGGAAGCAGGCCAAAAAAAAGGAAATAAGGAAAGAGGGATGGAGGTAGAATGATGGACAGAGAGAGACAGAGAGAGACAGAGAGAGAGAGAGAGAGAGAAAGAGTGAGGGAAAACAACCACAACAAGCCATTTAAAGTTTGGCGAGGGAGCTAGGCGGTGTTTTAATACATGCAGTGACATCAACGGCACATTAAGATCATGTGACCACTATGTATACTGCACACACGCACGCACGCACACACGCACACACGCACGCACGCACGCACGCACGCACGCACGGCGGTCATCCTACTCTATAAGCAGAACATTATGCAACAGTCCACAAGAACGGCACTTCTCTGCAGCTGCAATAACAATCCCTCTGCCTTCATCACCATCTCTCTCTCTCTCTCTGTCTCTGCATGTCTTCCACATATCATATCACATCATTTGTCTCTCCCTGCGCTCTCGCTGCATCGTGTTAGCCCATTTAGACCTGAGGCCCATTAAAATAAATGTGTTTCTAGTGGTTTTCAAACTATTTCATGTCAAGGACCCCAAAAATGTTGTGTTCCGGAAGCAAAGATTTGAGTTGAGCAAAGATTTGAGTTGAAAACGTTCGCTCTGCTTGATTTGCGCCACATTTTCAAGATTTTTCAAAAAATAGCGGACCTACAAGCTCGTAGCGCGGCACTCGGTGCCGCGCTATGAGCTTGTAGATCTGCTATTTTTCAATAGCTTCATGCTTAAAAAACACCAACAGGGTGTTCTTCCCGTCCTGAATGTGCTAGAGAAGACGTCTCTCTGGGAACATCAAGGGAGGGAAGAGGTTGCTCTCAAACTGACGGAGCGCGGCGGAGCGCGCTGGAGCAAAAACAGCCCTCCTCGTTACCATATTACATCATCCATGTTCTTGTGGCGTTCCCCTATGTTGGCTCCGCCCTGTGAGGCTGTGTTCCCACCCCCATTCGTGGGGGGGGGGGGCTCTACACCAGTGGCTCCCAAACGTTTTCATGTCAAGGACGCCCCAAATTGACACTAATTGGCCCCGCGGACCCCCCATTTGAAGAGATATGCCAGCAGGGACCCCCATAAGAGAAGATTTGTACGGCTCTTGATTTTCAACCATTTTCATTTCAAGAGCCCTCGGTTTGACCTGAATTATATATGCTACGGTCCCCGATTTAATGGCATTTCTATCTCGGGGACCCCCAATTCATATTGTAAAATCAAAGTTAATTTAAAGGGTAAGACCACTTTTTTTAGGTTTGGGTTGTGTAGTTACTTTGCCATGATGTAACTCCAAATGTGGACAAGAAATACAAAATAACTGCTCCAGTGATTAGAAATTCATAATTCAAAATATGCTCCTAATTGACTTACATTGTACGCTAAAACAGCTCTCAAAGTCACTCTTTTAGTACGTAAACAAACACAAAAAAGTTGATTCAGACAATATAGAGCATCACCAAAACTCATGTGGGGTTTTTTTTTCATAAAAATGTTAACTTCCTGTTGATTTGTCCATTTTATTGGGAAGAAAACCCGGACTGGATCCGTGGACCGGGATCCAGATCTTCAAATAGTAAAATCAACAGGAAGTTAACATTTTTATGAAAAAATAAAACCACATGAATTTTGGTGAAGCTCCATATTGTCTGAATCAACTTTGTTTGTGTTTGTTTACGTACTAAAAGAGTGACTTTGAGAGCCGTTTTAGCATACAATGTAAATCAATGAGGAGCATATTTTGAATTATCAATTCTGATCACTGGAACATTTTTTTTAATTTCTTGTCCACATGTGGAGTTACATCATGGCAAGGTAACTACACAACTCAAACCTAAAAAAAAAAGTGGTCTTACCCTTTAACTCTGAGAGTGTACGAATGGACCCGTTTCAGGGTCCATTTGGTTCCATTTGTACACTCTGAGGAACCCTAGTTTGGGAACTACTGCTCTACACACCAAAACCCACCGTGTTATTGTAACTGCGCGTGTGTGTGTGTGTGTGTGTGTGCGTGCGTGTCCGTATCAAGTGTCGACTCCCCCTGCATATGGTAATGCTCAAGTCCCACATTTCCCCTGCATGCTTATCTGGCGCCAGAAGTTAGCCGCTCGCTATCTGCTGATGGTGTTCGGCCGCATCCATAGCTGTGTCACACACACCCCTGGGGCCAGGCCAGACCGCATGCAGGGGCCACAACACACAGAGAGGAGGGGGACACGGGGAGACCCCCCAACAGGAGAGGAGAGGAGAGGGAAGAGAAGAGAAGAGAAGAGAAGAGAAGAGAAGAGAAGAGAAGAGAAGAGAAGAGAAGAGACAGGATGGGGGAGGGGTGTAAGAGGGATGAGAGGGGAGAACTAATGCATTATGGGTGCGCTGTCAAAAGGAGTGCATGCGTGTGTGTGTGTGTGTGTGTGTGTGTGTGTGTGTGTGTGTGTGTGTGTGTGTGTGTGTGTGTGTGTGTGTGTGTGTGTGTGTGTGTGTGTGTGTGTGCAAAAGAAAGAAAGAAAGAAAGAAAGAAAGAAAGAAAGAAAGAAAGAAAGAAAGAAAGAAAGAAAAAGGAAGGAAAGAGAGAGAGAGAGAGAGAGAGAGAGAGAGAGAGGGGTGTGTGCTGCGCTGCTCTCCGCTGCCCCTGGGGGCCTGGGGGGTGGGGGGGGTGGGGGGGCTTATAGAGGAAGCACCCCCCCGCTGTGAGTGTTGCCACGGCGACTCTGGAGCATCACAAAGAAGTGGGGGAAAAAAGGAGGCAAGGAAAAGGAAGGATGGAAGGAGGAGGCTGCTTTAAGATAGTCAAAGTAAAAATATTTAGGACGACCGTCGAGCCGATTATACTCTACGGCTCCGAGACATGGACACTTTCAAAGAAACTATAGAGAAACGGGATCGGGAGTCGAACCCGCGGCACACTGCCAGACTTGGGCTACCGGCCAAGGTGCCTGGACCGCTGAGCCACGGCACCCACCTTCTAATGAGAGCGCAGAATGTGTCTTGGAAGAGCCACCCATCGACTAATATAATATACGGCAAGCTTCCCCGTATTTCTTCACTACTAGTCCGATCCAGAAGAACACAGTTTGCCGGCCACTGCTACAGAGCTGACAATGAGGTTATATCTTCCCTTCTTCTCTGGAATCCTGCCTCAAAGCAGACCAGAGGTAGAAAACTGTCGTTCCCTGATGTCATCGCTATAGGGACACATGCATCAGTAAGCAGGAACTGGGGATGGCAATGAAGGACCGAAAAGTCTGGCGTGGCATTGTGAAATCCATGATCTTGACCGCAGTCGAAAAATGATGATGTACAGTATGTTCAATGTGTGTGTGCTCACACACGCGTTATTCACGTCAAATTCACAGGCCGCCCCAAAAGGCAAAGTAACCCCCCCCCCCACCACCACCACATCACAGTTGTCCATTTTATTGACGCTGTCGAATTGAAAAGGAAGAAAAAAAAAGATTCTGCTTTAAAACAGTAATCATAAAGTGGAGATTGAAAAATGTTCAGCATGAAGGAGAGAATGGTCTGTTCGTTGAGAGGAGAGGTGTGGAACACACGTGTCCCTCAAACACATGCGGTCAGGCACGGGGGGGGGGGGGGGGGGGATCTATCCCTTTACCAACCAAATAACCCATAAAGACCTGACCTATAAATGTCTTCTAAATCATGACAGTTTTCTGAAAAACCCCCATCTGAAAATATATTGTTCCAGGGACCCCCCCAGAAGCAAAGATTTGAATTAAAAACGTTCGCTCTGAAAGAACATATGTTCAAAGATTTGCCCCATGCACATTTTCACGACTTTTCCAAAAAAAAGAGTGCCGAGCTTGTAGATCTGCTATTTTTCAATAGCAAAAGTAGAACATAATGCTTAACACAATTTCCCGGCAAAAAACGTAGCCTGCGTAATTTGTCGGGAAGCGACGCCACCAAAATACGTATAGGATACGTTTATTCAGTTGTATAAACGTGTTTGATCCGATCTAGTGGAAAGGCTACTCACATTAGCTTCGGATGGCTATATGTTGTTAGCTTAGACACTGGACTGAACAACTGGACAAGATGGCGCAAACTTGGACGCTTTCAGTCGCTTTCGACTCCAATTCCCCGTCCCAGGCGGCATTTCTGGCCAAAACAACACTTATTGCACGGAGCCTAGCGGTCGCAGTAATGGCGCCGGCCTGTATACTTCTCAAGCTCCAGGCAGAGAACAACAACCGGTCGAGACCAACACACACACCATTAAGCTGACAACATCCGGTCGCAGTGTTTTGGATCTTCAAAATAAGGGTTGAATGGGGGAAATCCAATGCAACAAAAACCCAAAACACAATATTGTGGGTTTAGCAGCTCTGATTCAGCGCCCCCGACCCCCCCACACACCCATGTCTTGTCACGAGTGCACTCGCTCACGCGTTAACGAGATATACCGCATTTATCCTACTTTATATTGTTATTTTTTTAATTTAATTTCTCCCACTGGGCAGAGTGCCAATGTTTTTTCTTTCCTTGGGTGACTCTCACAACCCCCCCGCCCCCTCACAAAGCTTTCCGCTATGGTTTCAAGCAAAAGCTGTTTATTTATTCAGACAAGATCTATTTTTCCTCCCCTCCCCCCCACCCACTTACATGGTTGTAAAGGATCACAGAGAGAGAGAGAGAGAGAGAGAGAGAGAGAGAGAGAGAGAGAGAGATACATCCAAAAGCAGTTACGAGGGAACACGATACACAGGAAAGCTGGGATAAAAGATTCCATTTCAGGGGTTGACAGGAATTATACAAATTAATTAATAAATGTAGAGATGGAGGGAAAAAAACAAGCAAAAACAAGCAAGAGAGGAAGAGTGCCCCCTCCCCCCCACCCCGCCTCTCTCAAGCCACCGAGTACAGAGAAAGCTGCTGGGCTGTGACTCCATACCAGTGGGAGCGCGCACGTGTGCGTGTGCGCACGCACACGCACACACACACACACACACACACACACACACACACACACACACACACACACACACACACACACACACACACACACACACACACACACACACACACACACACACACACACATAGTTCCTGTGCACATCTACCTCTGAGAGTAAGACTGGAACTAAGCTGCAATGCTAAAATACAGCTGGGAGGAACAGTTACTCTATGAGTGTGTGTGTGTGTGTGTGTTGGGGGGGAGTGAGAGAGAGAGAGAGAGAGAGAGAGCGAGAGATGCTCCTCCAGGTGGTACATTATTAAACAGATTTGTCACTTTGGGCCAATATTGTGCGTGCGTGCGTGCGTGCGTGCGTGCGTGCGTGCGTGCGTGCGTGCGTGCGTGCGTGCGTGCGTGCGTGCGTGCGTGCGTGCGTGTTGTCTGTTGCCTGTAGTCATTATGAGGTGTCTCACTTGAGAAGACATAGAGAGAGGAAAAGCAGAACGGTGGCAGTCAACAAGAAAATGAAAGCAAGAAAGAAAGAAAGAAAGACTATTGGGGTGCGAAAGAAAGACAAAAAACAATCATTAGGGTGTGTGTGGCTTTGTACACACATATCAGACGAGCATGGTCTGTTCTGTCCGTGTTTCATGGCCGGCCTCAATGCTTTTCCAATGGAAGTCACGTGGTTTGACCAAACACTTGTGTTTGATTGTTTGATGGGGAGAGGGGGGCAATGTGTTTGGTCAAACCACGTGACTTCCATTGGAAAAGCATTGAGGCAGCCATGAAACACGGACGGAACAGAGCATGTCCGTCCGACATGTGTGTACAAGGCCTTCGTGTGTGTGTGTGTGTGTGTGTGTGTGTGTGTGTGTGTGTGTGTGTGTGTGTGTGTGTGTCTGTGTTGGACTTGTTTTCTGTAGAGGGGTGACCAGCAGTTGAACTTGAATTGTGAAAATAAAACACAAAATGGTCACATATAAACTCTGTGTATGCGTGCGTGTGCGGGTGTGTGCGTGTGTGTGTGTGTGTGTGTGTGTGTGTGCGGATGTGTGTGTGTGCATGCATGCATCACAGATCTGTACTATGACACATCCAACTGAGGGAATGTTGCACACTACATTATTAACCACATGTGCATGATGTGCTGTACTTCTCTCTCCCTCTCCCTCCCCCTCTCTCCCTCTCCCTCTCCCCCTCCCTCTCCCTCCCTCTTTTTTTCTCCCTCTCCCTCCCTCTCCCTCTCCCTCTCCCTCCCCCTCTCTCCCTCTCCCTCTCCCTCTCCCTCTCCCTCCCTCTCCACCTCTGGGGCGTTGGAGTCGTGGCAGAGTGCAGACAAGTGGAGTAGAAACAGGGCTGGGGGCTCCATGCAAGCAGCTACAACTCCTCTAGTTAACAGAGGACATCTGGACCACAGTCCCCATCTCTGCACCTCCCCCCCTCTCTCTCGCTTCACATTCTCATTCTTCTAAACCTCCCTCGTTCCTCATTCCTGGGGGTATACAGGCTTTAGTTTATGCTACCGGTCTGACTGTCATTAGACCGACAACCTATATACCTCAAACCCTAACCTGACCCTCAGCGCAAGCACGGGAGCAGCGCATGTCCGACCGTTGTTTCCGCATGTCGGATCTCTGGTGTGTCGGATAAGCGTGTGCATCCCATTCCTGGGCCTCCTCTCTCTCTCTCTCTCTCTGTCTCTCTGGCTTCACGTTCTCATTCTTCTAAACCTCTCTCGTCCTCATTCCTGGGCCTCCTCTCTCTCTCTCCTCTTCCCTCTGCAAGGCTTTTGTACTCATTTCATTCCACTTCCTCCCTCTCATCCAGACTAGTCTCCGTACGTACGTCGCCACCTCCCCCGTAAATCCTTTGTTTCGCTCAAATCTGTAATTATCTTTAGCCGATTCGGAGGGTTTTTGGAAAGACCTCTCTTTTCTCCGCCCGCCCGCCTGCCTGCCTGGTTCTTCTGAGTGCGTTCTGAATGCCGTTATTGTTCCCGCCGCCGTCGCGTGACGCCGGGACCGCCCCTTCGATCGCCCACGCGCCCCTCTCTCTCTCCGCACGCAGCGCACAATGCTTTGATTGACATCTCCCGGAAGGGGCGAGTGAATTGTGGACTCCACGACTGGAGTCCATCGTGAAAGCGAGAGATGGGCTGATCTCCCCCTCCCTCCATCCCTCCCCCCCTCCCCATCTCTGAGCTCAAACACACTCCATCCTTTCTCTGTTCTCAACTTTTGAACCCCCCCCCCCCCCCCCCCCTCCCATAGCCTCTTAAGTCTTGATCCACAAAAGAAAACAAAAGAACTAAATGAAACTCCAAAACAACGTGTCGTGTTCAGGTCACAAACTGCTCTGTGAATCGCCGAAAATGACGCTCGCTTCCGATGCCTGGCAACAGTGGTGGAAAGTAACTAATAGGTAATTAAGTACTGTAAGTAAGTAAGTAAGTAAGTAAGCCTTGCCGAGCCATGAGGCCCATAGGACAGGAGCCTATCTCCTGTGTCTGTAGCGTGAGGCAGCTTGAATAGCCTGAAAACACCCGGCACCCAAGCACCACCACTTTTGTCCCCCAGATGGCAGTCAATGTGTTTTAATGTGGCCCGCAGGT
>NC_136804.1:27102391-27116672 GCF_951216825.1 Electrona antarctica | reverse complement strand
TTAAGAGAATAATTTGAGGGGCTTGACGGTTTCTATATCTCTCATTCCTTATTCCTTTCCCTAAAATAGATTTTGAGAAACGTGTCTGCTGCCCGGGGAGTCCGTCGAGGGAATAATGACTTATTTATCAAATGGCTGAAATCGTTCATGGACGACGTTTTTTTTTTTATTATTATCATTTCTGCTTTTTAAATTCATAGGGTTTTCCACTGCAAATCCTAAATGGCCTGTGACTGTATTCAGTTATTTGTATGGAACCAAGATAGCCAGTGTGGTATTAGATGCCTAATAGTCGTATAGCAAAAAGTTAATAAAAACAACGAGAGAGAGAGAGAGAGAGAGAGAGAGAGAGAGAGAGAGAGAGAGAGAGAGAGAGAGAGAAGGGGCTCATTAAAAAGTGAAGGTACTGTACGTTATTGAGCTTCACCTTGCATCAGAAGCCTATTGAAGCCTGAACCGGCTGCCAGTTTACATTTGTTTATAATTGTCCCTCTGTGCCAAGAAGTAAATCATTCTATTGCAACAGCATTGTTGGAAACATGTTTTGCAGCAAAGGAGATAAGAGGGGAGGGAAGAAAAAAATGTAATGTTTCCCCAAATGCACTCTGTTTACAGGCAATCAGCCATGAGTAAATGTTTCAAGATAAAATTCCTCGAGGGGGCCTTACTTTCCTGGCAGTGGGCTGAAAGCTCCTCAGCTTTATAGAGACCGGGGAGCTAGGATGATGCCGCGGTGATGAATGGCTGCTGTTCTCATACAGAGTGGAACGGAGGAAGTTGGTGGTGATGAAGTATTCAATGGTCCACAAAAGTGCTCGAGGGAACAGCAACATAGGGTTAATGACTACATGAGATGTATACGCTTGAAACGAAGCAGCTTGCATACGCCAGACACATGACAGATGGACTGAGAGGAGGAGAGAGAGGAGAGGAGGGGAGAGGAGAGGAGGAGAGGAGAGGAGGAGAGCAGGGGAGGAGAGGAGAGGAGAGGGGAGAGGATGAGAGCAGGGGAGAGGAGAGGAGAGGAGAGGAGGGGAGGAGAGGAGAGCAGGGGAGGAGGAGAGGAGAGGAGAGGAGAGGAGAGGAGTGGAGTGGAGAGGAGAGGAGAGCATGGGAGGGGAGATGAGAGCATGGGAGGGGAGAGGAGAGGAGAGGAGAGGAGAGGAGGAGAGCATGGGAGGGGAGAGGAGGAGAGGAGGGGAGAGGAGAGGAGAGGGGAGGACAGGAGAGGAGAGGAGAGGGGAGAGGAGGAGAGGAGAGGAGAGGAGAGGAGGAGGGGAGAGGAGAGGAGAGGGAGACAACTCTGGAAGTAAAGAAACACTGTTCTTGTCTTTGACCAACACTCCACTCGACGCCGAGAGTTGTTCGTTATGGCGCAGCCCTGCGTAATTACGCATAGCGGCAAAACAAACGCGAATGTTGCACATGCACCGCGTGAAAGTGACAACAGCGGCGGCAGCAGCAGCCGAGCCGACCCCACGGTCGCGCCTCTGCCGTGTCTGTGACTGCATGTGTCCCACACCCTTCACTACAGACCACGGCAGACGGCACTTCTCTCTCCGTTTCCCCGCTGTCATTCTCTGCATGGCTGAGTGGCTGCATGTCGCCGCGGCCGCGGGGTGGTGGGGGGGAAACAAAAGCAAAGCCCACTCGGAGGAGAAACGGACTGAGCTTACCTTAACACGTTCCAGCTTTTCAGTGGGTCCAGGTCTGAAATAATAGAAACCATTGTTGACTATATAGGGTAGCAGCACGTATACAGGGTGCAATTGCTCGAAACAAAAAAGCGGCGCTGGCTGTTACTCCGTCTGCGAATGACAGCAGCAGTGCACGGATGCAACTCGTCCTGCTTCTTCAGTGCGTGATAAGCGCTGTCACTGTGCTCGCTCTCTCTCTCTCTCTCTCTCTCTCTCTATCTCTCTCTCTCTCTCTCCCTCTCCCTCTCCCTCCGCCCCTTGCAGAAAGCCACACAGCTCTGTCGAGTGCCGACCCTTTTCAAACAGCGCCCTGGTATAACATTATCCATACGGCAAAAATTGTCACTATTAAACAAAACAGCAGCCAGCATTATTCTAACATTCTGTAAAGAGCTCTACTCTAATAACCTTGTTTTGACAGTCAATTTCCATATGTTGTGTTATTTTGTGTCACATTTGTCAGTGTCCTACTGTTGTGGCCTATATATGAACACAAGGAATTAAATAAAACACAGGGGAAGGGATCTCAGCTATAGAAGATGAATATCCTTCGGGACAATACAGATTATTATTATAGGTTTATGGAACTTTACTGGTCGAAGCCAAAACTGCATGACGGGGACACACGGGTATTCAATGCACCTGTGCAGCGCCTAACAGCACCTAGAACAAAGCTTCCACATAAAGTAGTTCCTGGCTAAACAGTACACTACTACTACAAATGTGCACTCTTAACAGCCACATGCATGTGCACCACCCAACGACAACACAAATTCACACTCATAACAGTCAAATGATAAAAAGTTGCAGTTACAAAACTAAACATCTGTCATTATCTAACCCAGCGGGGTCTCAACCTTTCCTCCTTTTCAGGCTGTGACCACCACAAATGTAGTCTATGTTTGACCAGTTTTATAGTTTGTTCATTACATTTGACACAGTAATGGTCTTTTTTCTTTATTATTAGTATTTTTTAAAGTCCTTATAATGTCACTTTCCTGTCACCCCCAATAAATAAAAAATTATAATAAAAAATAATAATAAAAAATAATAATTTGGGGAACCTTCTGGGGTCCGGCCCCACAGGTTGAGAACCACTGATCGAACCTGTGCTACGGTAGTAAACAAACCCATAGAGTTAAAAATCACAAGTAGTGAGGGGCGCAGCGAGGGCATTATCAGCCATATGACGTCTTACTTATAGGCAAATTTACTGCCCCAAACAAACGTTAACACTTTCATTGACCATCTAGTGTTCATGTGATGCAGCCAACCAATATCTGTGTATTTGCGCCAACTACTTCCGGGTCACACAGCCCAACACAGCGAGAGGAGGAGCAAAAAAAGTAGTACGAGCAGCAGCCGACACGTCTTAGCTTTCTCCAGAAGCGGTAATATGTCGGGCGCGATGCGATCAAAAATCACTATTTACGCATCTGAACATCGGACGGATTGGACAAAAACAACAACTTTGGAGTATTTTTCTGAGAAAACAAACAGCAAAGAAACTATAATGAGTGGATCCCATCCTTATGGGATGCGCGTGCATTAATCCTCATGCTGGGAAGAACGTAGGTGCTGCCTAGCAACCTGGACAGCACTGAAAGATTAGTTTTGAGCTTCGGCTGCTTGGAATTGATACAAACCTTATATAACCTTAAGTATGGCGATCTGTGGGGTAAAATCTTAACCCGTCGCTTGGCGTCCTGAGTGTTAAAGTCCATAGACTTGGTTGGGGACTGGAAATGTATAATTAGGCTCTAAACAAACATTACAAAATGAAACGTTTTTGAGGGTCAAGCGCCCCTCAAAAATAAAAGTGTGGAAAAGTGTTGGAAAAGTGTGACAGGCGGGGCATTATTTGGGGCCTCTGTGAGGCGTTGTGCGTCGTCTTGCATGCGCAGTAGTGACACCTCTGTGCGCAAACTCGATCGAGCCCATTGGACGAAACCGCTTTTCGCCAGTGGCGTGCACAGACAGAGTGTTCCAGACTTCCCTCTCCAGAGCAACATTAGTGACTTCCTCCTGTGTGGGATCCCGAGACGTTCCAAGGCCAGTGAGTCGATGCGTTTCCTCCAACTGCGCCTTGGTCTGCCCCGGGGTCTCCTCCCAGTGGGACGTGCTTCGAGGACCTCCCTATAGGGAGACGCCCGAGAGGCATCCTAACCAGATGCCCGAACCACCCCTAAGCTGGCTCCTTTCCCCAGGCGAAGAAGCAGCGACTCTACTCTGAGTCTCTCTCGTGTGACTGAACTGATCTGTAAGGGAGACGCCAGTCTCCCTTACAGAAAACTCATTTCGGCCAACACAGCACCAGCAGAAAGAAGTTTCAGCTGAAGACAATTTCAGAAGGATCTGACATGTATGAACACTGAACAGACAGCAGTATAGTATGAATGTCAACACATCCAACCAGCCTGCAGAGAGAATCAGCCTCTAAAAAAAAAAAAAAAAAAACTGTCAGAGCCAACTTCCTGTCTGACATCGCAGCATCCTGTTGATGATAACTCTCTCTCTCTCCCTCTGCTCCCCCCCCCCTTCTCTCTCTCTCTCTCTCTCTCTCTCTCTCTCTCTCTCTCTAACTCTTCCACTCAGCAGATGCGTCACCCTGGCACAAAATGACACGGCCTGGCCAAACCCCACCTATTATGGGCCTCCTTTCTATTCACACACGCACGCACGTACGCACACCCGCACATGCATGTGCACACAGATAGAGAGAGAGAGAGAGAGAGAGAGAGAGAGAGAGAGAGAGAGAGAGAGAGAGAGAGAGGACAACAACCAGATGAGCCCTTGTGGAAGAAAAATAAATAAATAAAAGGGTGTCAAAATTGTGTCTGCTTCAGATAATAGCCTGGGACAGTTTGATCACGGCTGTGATGGAAATCTCCCGATTGTAATCGCAATAGTTATATTTTCAAGGCCAATGGTTTGTTGCTAGTCATTCAAAAATTGCAAAGACTGCAGGCCATGTATCAAAGTCCCACATCAAGTGCCGTGCACTGTGCCAGTCTACTCTGTTGTGGCACGGTGGCTATTATGCCTTTATTATACCATTTTGGACTGAGACCAGATTCTACAAAATGTCTTCTAATCATGACAGTTTTCTGTCAGTCGTTCTCAAACTATTTCATGTCAAGGAGCCCCAGAATTATATATTTGGCCACGGATCCCCATCTGAAAATATACTGTTCCAGGGAACAATTTATGCAGAAGCAAAGATTTTAGTTATAAACGTTGGCTCTGAAAGAATATATTCATTTATTGGGGCCACATTTTCACGATACAAAATCAAGCTATTTTTGAAAAATCGTGAAAATCTTTGAAAATGTATTCTTTCAGAACCAACGTTTTTTAACTAAAATCTTTTCTTCTGGGGGGGTCCCTGGAACAACATATTTTCAGCCAATTACATATAATCTTGGGGGTCCTTGACATGAAAATGTTTGAGAACGACTGACATATTGGGTTTTTCAGAAAACAACACTCAAAGCTGACCATTGTCAATAGTATTTAATGTTTGTGTTAGGACAATGTTTGTCCTCAAAGCTGGACATACGAGGGGCTAGAGCCCCTCAAACATCACACTTGTGTGAAGTGAGGGGCGCTCTTGTAAGCATAGGTCACATTCCGCACGCACGCGCGCACGCACGCACGCACGCACACACGCACACACGCACACACACACACACACACACACACACACACACACACACGTGTCACGAGTCAGGGGGAAAAAAAGAAGAAAAGTTGCCAAAATGTGCGGCCCTCGTGTGGGTTAATCCGTCCCTGCACGTGGTTCATAATAACACAAGACGTTTAACGCACGTAGCGGTAAATTTCAGCAGACACGCTGAAGAGCGGGACGGAACATTAGCTTTCACGGAAGCGAGCGGAGGTTTGAGCCGCGCTTACAGGTATAAGAAGACAGAATGATAATGCAAAGCTACAAGCTGCTTCATGGCAGCATCAGCAGGCACACTGCACGCCCTTTAAATAGACTCAATTGGACATCTGCTTCACAGAGAAGGAGGGAGAGTTGACAGCATCTCTCTCCTTTCCCTTTCCTCTCTATTTCCGTCTCTCTCGCACGTGCACACACACACACACACACGCACCGAAGCCGGCTGTCATCCGCGCGGCGTGCACGCGCGATGTGGACAGATCATGAATTTTAGCTCCCCACCCGCAGTGTGCTAATTTTCAGCATATTATAATCAGGCTGGTGCAAAGACTGTCAGTCTTTAGGCATGCATTGTGTCCACAACCTGGCACGCACGCACGCACGCACGCACGCACGCACGCACGCACGCACGCACGCACGCGGGCACACGCACACACACACACACACACACACACACAGAGCCAGGTGAGAGTGGGCAGTGAGCTCAACCCATTCAAACCGGGAAAGCATCTGTCATTTTTAACACGATAAAAAAGTAAGCACATCTACAAGCCCATAGAGCGGCACGAAGTGAAACCGTTAACATTTTTGCAAATCTGTGAATATTATACATTTCTTAAAGCAAACACTCTTAACTCAAATCTTTGCTTGCTTCTGGGTTCCCTGGAACGATACATATTTTGAGATGGGGGGGGGGGGGGGGGGGGAGGGTGTCGGCGGGCCAAATGCGCGTCCGTCCTTGACATGAAAAAGTTTGAGGACCACCAATACGGCATAGCGACATCAGGTTTTTTTCCCCAACACAAAACCGTGGTTTCAACTGATTTTAGAAGATATATACATTTATAGAATCAACCTCACAGGTCTTAGCGGGTTATTTAGCTTTGTAGACGGCGCAGTGGACAGACATGCAGAGACGGTCAGGGACGAGACGACATCGCTCAGCGGCGCTATGAGGGGACGAGCCAGGATTCACACCCAGTGGACAGACATGCAGAGACAAGGAGACATCGCTCAGCGGCGCTATGAGGGGACGAGCCAGGATTCACACCCAGTGGACAGCCATGCAGAGACGGTCAGGGACGAGACGACATCGCTCAGCGGCGCTATGAGGGGACGAGCCAGGATTCACACCCAGTGGACAGCCATGCAGAGACGGTCAGGGACGAGACGACATCGCTCAGCGGCGCTATGAGGGGACGAGCCAGGATTCACACCCAGTGGATAGACACGCGGAGACGGTCAGGGACGAGGAGACATCGCTCAGCGGCGCTACGAGGGGACGAGCCAGGATTCACAACCAGTGGACAGACATGCATGCAGAGACGGTCAGAGACGAGGAGACATCGCTCAGCGGCGCTATGAGGGGACGAGCCAGGATTCACACCCATGCTGTGGCAAATACTCAGTGTGCAAATTAATACACTCAGCCGCCGCCCCCGCAACACACGCCATGCAGGCTTTGTACGGTGAAAAATGTCTCTCTGAGCTCGCAGACGCCGTTGTTCATCTGCAGATTCCAGAGTGTTCCAAATCCCAACGGGCGATTTATACATTACGTGCACCCTTTGATTGATGCAGTACAACTCACCGTGTGGGCTTGTAGATCTGCATGCCATGATAAGTATACGGTATAACGGGCCCTTAACGAACGACTTCACCACTATTCAACCTATCTTCATATAATTGGTCCTCAATATTGATCATGATAAAATGGCACCATTTTTTTCCCTACTCGGTCTGTGTCTCATATAGGAGGGCTGTGGGGCAGTTATCATCGATGGGGAATCCAAGCTAATAGACACTGCGGGTTTTCTATTCCTGAAAAGTGGCGGAAAATGCGATAATGGAAGCCATCGTTCTCCCGATAATAAAAATCTAAATATATATATTTTTAAATCGTGTTAAAACAAATCTGCCTAACGATGATGTCACTGGTGGACGGGTTTCTGAACTGCTTACAGCCCTCCTATGAGACACAGACTGAGTAGGAACAAAATGGTGGTATTTAATCATGAACATTAGTGAGGACCAATTGAAGATATATTGAAAAGCGGTGAAGTGGGTCCTTTAAGGGTCACAAGCGTACAGTATGTGCGCGCGCGCGCACACACACACACACACACACACACACACACACACACACACACACACACACACACACACACACACACACACACACACACACACACACACACACACACACACACACACACACACACACACACACACACACACTCTTGTTTAAGGCAGCGTGTTCATTGCAACACAATCATGCAGATCTGAGGACCGAGGAGGAAGCCTTGAGGTTTATGTCATCGTGTGCATTTTAAATCCAAAAACAAAGTCAGCGCATCTGAAAAAAACAAAACACCCACTGAATATAGATTCCCATTTTACCTCAATCCATTCCAGGACGGGTGGTGGTGTGTGTATGCGACTATGCGTGCGTGCGTGCACGTGCGAGAGAGAGAGAAGAATGTGGCTGTGGGTGAAATAAATATAGGGGGATTATTTCATAAAACAACTGAATTTCCCTTTTCAGTATAAGTCATTTGATCCTGTCAAATATGCCTAAAGCCATACGCCCACGTGCATATTGTCTGTTTAAAAAACATATATAAAAGAAGATAAAAAAAGACTTCATTTATGAGTCCCCCCCCACCCCATCCCCCCTCTTTTTCAAACAATGAGCACAACAACCGTTTGGTTACTTGGCAGCTCCAGTCCGCTGCCTCCGCCGCCATGTTTCAGCTCCAGTCCGCTGCCTCCGCCGCCATGTTTCTGGACGCCAGCTCCAGTCCGCTGCCTCCGCCGCCATGTTTCAGCTCCAGTCCGCTGCCTCCGCCGCCATGTTTCAGCTCCAGTCCGCTGCCTCCGCCGCCATGTTTCAGCTCCAGTCCGCTGCCTCCGCCGCCATGTTTCAGCTCCAGTCCGCTGCCTCCGCCGCCATGTTTCAGCTCCAGTCCGCTGCCTCCGCCGCCATGTTTCAGCTCCAGTCCGCTGCCTCCGCCGCCATGTTTCAGCTCCAGTCCGCTGCCTCCGCCGCCATGTTTCTGGACGCCAGCTCCAGTCCGCTGCCTCCGCCGCCATGTTTCAGCTCCAGTCCGCTGCCTCCGCCGCCATGTTTCAGCTCCAGTCCGCTGCCTCCGCCGCCATGTTTCAGCTCCAGTCCGCTGCCTCCGCCGCCATGTTTCAGCTCCAGTCCGCTGCCTCCGCCGCCATGTTTCAGCTCCAGTCCGCTGCCTCCGCCGCCATGTTTCAGCTCCAGTCCGCTGCCTCCGCCGCCATGTTTCTGGACGCCAGCAGATAAAGCCAGGAGGAGAGGAGGAGCAAATGAGATTTAAATCAGAGGCGTGAGTGGCACACACACAGCGCAACTGTGTACGCACGCACGCACGCACGCACGCACGCACGCACGCACGCACGCACGCACGCACGCACGCACGAGAATGCGGGACTGATAAACGTGTTTACTCAGTTTGTTTCCACGCGCCACCCCCCCCCTACACACACACACGCACACTCGGTGTGCTAAATTG
This sequence comes from Electrona antarctica, assembly GCF_951216825.1. NCBI lineage: Eukaryota > Metazoa > Chordata > Actinopteri > Myctophiformes > Myctophidae > Electrona > Electrona antarctica. Next base: position 27,107,529 of record NC_136804.1, on the reverse strand, counting down.
CTGCCGTTTCTAAATGGTGTATACATGCATGCTGTGAAAGCTTATCGGGTGTTTACCTTCGGGGACGGTTGGCGTACAAACACACACAAAGTTAGAAAGGAAGAGAAAGTCCCTTTCCCCATCTGGATACCATCTCATCTAACCGCTATACAAATGGTGTGTGTGTGTGTGTATGCGTGCGTGCGTGCGTGCGTGCGTGCGTGCGTGTGTGTCTTGTGCACTCAGGGAAGGTGGCAAATGTGTCACCACAATACAGGTGAGTCAGAGGTGTCACCTTTAATACCAAAACAGAGGGAGAGTACAGTGTGCGTGTGCGTGTGTGCTCACGTGCACGAGCGTGTCTGTCATGGTTTACACTTACAGTACACACATTTGCATCTTTCCATGTATGCCATAAACAGAGCACTATAGGTTTTCTCCGCAAGACTTTTCTTTTAAAGGAATGATGAGTTCAGACAGAGAGAGAGAGATACAGAGAGAAGCAGTGTTCTAACTGCTCAGCACATGAAGTACAATTTTGAGGTATTTGTACCTTACTTGAGTATTTCCAATTTACCAATACTTCGACTCCTCCACTACTTGAAGCTTTGGATTATTATTATTATTACAAAACATATACATTAACCCCTTCAGCCCTGAATATATACCGTAGGCATTTTGGCCATTTGAAAATAGCCGATCTACAAGCTCACAATGCTTCACATATTGTGAGCTTGTAGATCTGCTATTTTCTAAATATTTGATGCATTTAACTTGAAATGGGACATTCTGCACAATGAGTACTTTCTTACTTTTGGTACTTTAAGTACATATTGATACTATAATATTTTTTGTAATTGCTCAAGTCAATTTTGAATTCCAGAAGTTTACTTGTAACTGCATTGCAGTATTGATATACTTTTACTTAAGTAACACATTTGAGTATACTTTTTTCCACCACTGGAGAGAAGGAAATGGAGAGAAGGCGATTGGCGGAAGCCGAGACAACGCGAATCAGGCCTGGACTTGGTGGTGAACGAGTGAGTGATTGAGCGAGTGTGGGAGAGAGCGAGTGGGTGAGTGAGTGAGAGAGTGAGAGAGTGGAGAGAAGAGAGAGGAGAGGATATATTTAGAGCTGCTACTAATCAACTTCTCCGTCAGGATGTGTCTGTGGGGGCGAAAGGGAGCGAGAGAGACACACAAGTTCAACAGTAGAAAATCAATACGCAGCCCACTCGCTTATACCGAGAGCGCTCTAGTGAGAAGCGCGAGAGAAAGAGAGAGAGAGAGAGAGAGAGAGAGAGAGAGAACAGGAAAATGAGGGGATGAGGGGCGGAGACGGACAAGGCAGGGTCAAGGAAAGACATAGCGAGGCTTTTATTTCATCATTAGCGCCGCTGTAATCTCGTTCAAAACGTTATAGCTCACAGAGAAAGATGAAAAGGAAAAAAAAACACACACCCAACCATGCACCGGCATCACAATCGTTATCTATAAACTGCTGCACACTTTCAGTTCATCAACTTCATCCAGCCAGCACTGAAATCTCTCTCTGTCTTTCTGTGTGTGTGTGTGTGTGTGTGTGTGTGTGTGTGTGTGTGTGTGTGTGTGTGTGTGTGTGTGTGTGTGTGTGTGTGTGTGTGTGTCTGTGTGCGTGTGCGTGTGCGTGTGAGTGTGCGTGTCTCTCAATAGGCCTGGCTGACTGAGGTCAATACTGCGTGGGTTATAATGAAGCCGAGCAGTAGAAATGATGGCAGTGAGGCCCTTTAACGAAGAAGGCATACAACACAGTAAACCTTTAGAACAACCAACTCTGGGCCGTTCTCCAGACTCTTTTATTCTCACTCCACACCTCCTCTCTATATCTATTTCTCTCTCTCTCGCTCACTCTCTCTTAATTCTTTCTTTCTCTACTCCCCCAATCTCTCTCGTCTTCTCTCCACCCCCACTCTCTCTCTCTCTCATTAGCTGATGATCGATCTTCTCCGCGCGTAGCCCACATAGAGAGAAAACGCAATTAGCACATTGACCAAGCGATTGTGTGAACCGGCAATCAATAGGTAATGATCACCTGAGCGTGGGGGGTTGGGGTGTCGGGTGCGAGTTGGTGTGTGGTGGGGCGAGTCGGGGTGAGCAGAGGGCAGGTTGCAGGGGTGATTGGAAAGGGAATATGGGGAGGAACGGCGGTGGCGTCGAGGGGGTACAAGGGTGAATTGAGACCAGAGATGGGAATTGGGAGCATCGAGAAGAGAAGAGAAGAGAAGAGAAGAGAAGAGAAGAGAAGAGAAGAGAAGAGAAGAGAAGAGAAGAGAAGAGAAGGGTCATGGCGAGACATTGCTGTATAGGACTGGAACTTCATGAAATCAGGAGCACATGAAAGAACGGTGAAAAATAGACAAGCATTGGGGATGAGGTAAGTTTTAATTGTAATCCTTTTTTGGGGGAAAAAAAGAACAATGAGTTCTATGGCAAACTGCACTCTCACATGGCGGGGGAACCGCGCTGAAATTAAACCGCTGTGTTGCGTCTCTTGCGAGGTCCTGTTCTGCATTCCCTTCCGTTTCGTTATTTAGAAAACGGTTGCGAAAATCCAAAGCAGCTGGCCCTCTCGACAGGAAGTGCCTTCACTTTCACTTCCTCTTCGGAGCATTGCCAGGGCTGAGGTGGCCTCGTTGCCTGATGCACAGTCGCTCACCGCTCCCTCATTTCCTCTGTGTGCACAATATTGTCTCCACCAGGCCAAAGGCATGGGGCGAGAGTATGTTTTGCACTCCGTCCGTCAGTGAGTGCGTCCGTCCCTCCGTCCGTCTGTGTACAGCTAATCTCCGGCACCGTTAACCCGGTCGATGCCAAACTTTGCACACACACTCCCTGGATGCCAACAATGAGCCTCTGCCCCAACTTTTCCAGAACGGCCTGTTATAGCGCCTCCAGGAGGCCGACTTTTGAAAAACACATTTTTTGATATTACTCCTCCAGATTTTGTCCAAAAATCCCGCAAATCGTTACACAGTATCTCTATGGTCATGTGTTCACGGCGGATCTGTCCGATATTTCATATTCCATCTTGATTGGCCAACATTGGCTTTCAAAGTTTGCAGGATTTGGCCCGTTTTTAACAAAAATCATGAACGCAGCGTGCAATTTACGTGAAATCTTTCAGGCACTTTCCTACTAGACTGAGGAATATACCCCACCCTTTTCACATTGGCCTGTTATAGCACCACCAACAGGTGGATTTTTGCAAAACACATTTTTTGAACAAAATGCCTCAAATCATCCAATTGCCATCAAAGGCGTAAGAACAAATGGCACCCTTTTCACATTGGCCTATTATAGCGCCACCAGGAGGCCACAACCTGAACCTGGCCTGGTGGAGACCTGTGCCCGAGGGGCACTTTTTCTAGTTATACGTCCGATTTATACGTTGTGTGCCGGTGTCCCTCGCTGAATATAGCAGATCTACAAGCTCACAACGCGTTTACGACTCAGTGCATTGTGGCCTTGCAGATCTTTGGCACAGGTCACAGATCACGGCTTTATACTCACTGTCTATCACTGTAGATCTCTCTCCGTCTCTCCTTCAGTTCACTTTCTGTCACTGTAGATCTCTCTCTGTCTCTGTGAACCACTGGGGGAAAAATACAAATAAAATAATGATATCACATGAATTATTTCGCTGCCCGTTAGGTGGTAGCAGTGGCGAATACATCGACGGTGCAACCGGTGCACCATTGCACCGGGGCCCATCCCCCCAAGGGGCCCATGAAGGGGAAAAAAGAGTCAAGACGACGGTGGAAAGAAAGTCTGGTTTCAGAGGCTACTCGGTCGCAGGAAGAGTAACACCAAGGATGATGTCACTGACTGACTGGTTTATAAACAGCTTCAAGTCCAAACTACTTCTGTGTTGTGACATCACTGTCCACTCCTTCTTGGCATCTTTACCACAGCCTTGTTTCAACGCGTGTGTTACTGTGTTCATGCGCTGCCTGTCAGCAGTACAACATAGCTCAGCTCAGCTCAGCTGTAGCCTATTTTGTCACGTTCCGTCGCGGTAATGAAACACTGGATGGGATTCTTATGTCATGTCAGCATTCAAGTACAACTATCAGAAGATGTAACCCAGGTAAAGTAATCTGTCACTCTGCAAGTTTAACTAAAGAGCCTATACTTTTCATTTCCAGGGGAGGTGGGGGCTGTTGTTATGAGGAGTGATCATTAGCATTAGCACACACTGTTTACCTCTCGTCAGAAACGGTTACATGTCCGGGGTGATGTGAGACAAAGTCACAAATGAAATCTGATCATCGGGATGCGCGACGGCTCACCATGGACAGCGCTCAAAGCTTTAGAGATACAGAGCTTTGACAGATAAATGGAGCCTGGATGTAAAAATCCCATAGCTGGTGGGGACGGAGGCGTTGCATAGCAACCGGAGAAATGCTAAAAGGTACATTGACGGACGCCACTTTCATAGTATACGGGGGGTACGAATATGTACATAGTTGGCAACTGCCATACCCTAGCCTATATAGGGTACGAATATGTTCATAGATGGCAGAAAAATAATGAACTAGAAAAAGTGCCCTTCTGGGCACAGGTCTCCACCAGGAGGATAGGACTGTGTGAGATGTTTGGCAAAATGTTTAGGAGTAATATAAACATGTTTTTTTGTTTGTTAGTTTTTTGCAACAATTTTCTTCATTTTGTTGATGAAATGCAGAGTGCCTGGTGGCACTATAATAGGCCAATGTGAAAAGGGTGCCATTTCTTCATACGCCTTTAATGGCAATTGGATGATTTGAGGCATTTTGTTCCAAAAATGTGTTTTGCAAAAATCAACCTGTTGGTGGCGCTATAACAGGCCAATGTGAAAAGGGTTCCTCAGCCTAGTAAGAAAATGTGTGAAAGATTTCACGTAAATTGCATGCTGCGTTCATGATTTGAGGCTTTTGTTCAAAACGGGGCAATCTTGCAAACTGTGAAAGCCAATTATAGCCAATTAGGATGGAATATGAAATATCGGACGGATCCGACTTGAGCACATGACCATAGAGATACTGTGTAACGATTTGTGAGATTTTTGGACAGAATCTGGAGGAGTAATATAAAAAATGTGTTTTACAAAAGTCGGCCTCCAGGTGGCGCTATAAAAGGCA
>NC_136804.1:27064891-27097391 GCF_951216825.1 Electrona antarctica | reverse complement strand
TTGTGCGCACAACGTTGTGATTATGCACATGATTATGTTGATTTTATTATTATTATTATTATTATTATTTTCCACCATTGCCTCTTTTCATTTGCCTCTATCGTAAGGCTACGGGGGTTTCATCGCAGGTGACAGCGCGTGCGCTCACTACAAGTAGAAGCTGCGATGCAGTGAGCTGAGCGCGGCACGCTGACATATCACTGTGGGGTGAATTTTGAAAGGGTATAAACACTTGTTTAGCCACCCAACTTCACTGTATCTCTCGCACTCACAACTCGTATGTTTCAAGGAGCAGGAACAACGTCTACCGAGCAATCTTCGTTCCTACTCTCACCTATGGTCAAGAAGTGTGGGTCATGACCGAAAGAATAAGATCGCGAATACAATCGGCCGAAATGGGGTTTCTCCGACGGGTGGCTGGCATCTCCCTTAGAGATAGGGTGAGAAGTTCAGTCACGCGAGAGAGAATCGGAGTTAGAGTCGCTGCTTCTTCGCCTGGAAAGGAGCCAGCTTAGGTGGTTCGGGCATCTGGTTAGGATGCCTCTCGGGCGGTCTTCCCTATAGGGAGGTCCTCGAGGCACGTCTCACTGGGAGGAGACCCCGGGGCAGACCAAGTTTGCAGTTGGAGGAAACACATCGACTGCACTGGCCTTGGAACGTCTCGGGATCCCCCAGGAGGAAGTCACTAATGTTGCTCTGGAGAGGGAAGTCGGGAGCACTCTGGTGTAGCTGTTGCCCCCGCGGACCCGACTATGGATAAGCGGTTGAAGATGGATGGATGGATGGATTACTTCTCTCTGTGGTTGTGCTCTCTCCCTCTCCCCCCTCTCCTCTCTCTCTCTCTCTCTCTCTCTCTCTCTCTCTCTCCTCTCTCTCCTCTCTCTCCTCTCTCTCTCTCTCTCTCTCTCTCTCTCTCTCTCTCTCTCTCTCTCTCTCTCTCTCTCTCTCTCTCCTCTCTCTCTCCTCTCTCTCTCTCTCTCTCTCTCGTGGGTATGTGCCAAACGAACCTTGACTTTTAATGATGTTAACGACGCACCGCTGGAGAAGTGATGTGCCAGTTCAATGCAGATCGCTATCGATGTTGTCTCGTTTTCCGCCTGTTGATTGCACACACACACACACACAACAGTGGCAACAAACACCCACTGACAGACCTAAGGCCATCGCTTTCGGAACCATTCACACCATCTCTGCGCTCTCTGCGCTGACATAAAGACAGAGCTTCAGGCCGAGCGGCTAAAGACCTGGTATTGGTTCTGCGATGTACTCTCTAATTGTTTCACCCAGGTTTATAGCAATGAAGGCTGCATGAGGAACTGTCAACTGCATGAGCAAGTGTTTAGAGCAGTCATCCTCAAAGTTGGGGTCCGCGGGGACCCCTAGGGGTCCTTGAGGGAGTTCCAGGGGGTCCCAGCTAAATTGGAACCAAATGGACCCTTATGGGTCTGTAACTCTGAGAGTGTACATTTGTACACTCTCAAGAGTTAAATTAACATTGATTTTACAATATAAATTGGGTGTCCCTAGAAATGCCATTAAATGGGGGTCCGTAGACTAATGAAATTAAATCCTTGAAATTAATCGGTTTGAGAATCACTGCTAGAGCCGTAAAAATCTTCTCTTCTCTTATCGGGGTCCCCATGGCATGTCTTTTCAAATAGGGGTCCGTGGGCTACTTTGTGCCAATATGGGGGTCCTTGACATGAAAAAGTTTGGAACCACTGCCCTAGGACCTCAGGGACCCAGATACACGGGGACCTATACCCAGTGCCTAACTATAGGGCCACTATATTTCCACACTCCCTGCACATTGCATATTACTGTCGTAGCAAAAATAGCCGATCTACAAGCTCAAAATGCGTCTCACTGCAATGCGTTTTGAGCTTGTAGATCAGCTATATTTGCTATATTTGAATTGAAATCCTGAATAATCTTTCGCTATTTTTGAATTGGAATCCTGACATTTTTTTATTTCATTTAAAATGCATTTAGTTATAGTTATATTAACTTTATGAACTACCGGTAAATACAAATAACATTGGACATAAAAAGACAAACATTTTAATACTAGTAATTATAGCTGAAATCATTAAAGGAGCATTCAGTGATTTGGAAAACCACCCAGTCCGCCCCGGTAACAAAATGTGCACATGCACGCTCTACAGTGGGGGGAAGTGCAACAGGCCAACAGCATGTGCACCAAGGCCCGCCCCCACTCGATCATGATTGGAGGAAGGCCCCACTCATCCTGATTGGATGAAGGTTTTGCCACCCGCCACCAAAACTGAAACTAGGGTTTTTTTGACCCCAGGGCTCACTGGGACAGGGAGGAACTCCTTATATGGTCAGCACACTCTATAGTAGGGAGGATTATCCAGAAAAAATGAAAAAATAAGTGATATTTGAATTAAGTCAAATCACTGAATATACCTTTAATATATCAATGTTCGGATATTAACCTGAGGGCCACATTACGTGATGGTGGGGGCCGCATGTGGCCCCCGGGCCGCCAGTTGCCCATGTATGGTCTAGATGTAGATGCACTCTGCACTCTGCACTGCATGCCAACGCCATATGTGATATTTCCTGAATACTATACTATAACAGTTACTATAACTGGTTGCCAGAGCGCCTACACCCAAACCGTTTCTCTTCCTCCAGCTCTTCATATACCTTCACTCACCGCCTTCTCATGTGAGTTATCAGTGTGGAATGCATCCATGATCCTCTCTTATAACCCATTTAGACCATGAGGACGATTCTACAAATTAATTAATTAAATAGGCATTAATGAATTAATGTCTATTTATTGGTGTTCTTCTGTCGGAGGAACACTGACTCTGAGATGTAACTTTGCCAGGAGGAAGACAGGCATATTGTGGAGGAGCGAGTTGACCGCATGCACAGCTGCTGCATCACGGAGCCTGGCGGCTGAAGAATAGAAGCCAACGGGAGCTGACAATCTAAATCAGTAATTCCCAAACTTTTTCATGTCAAGGACCCCCAATGGCATTTCTATCTCTGGAACCCCCAATTTATATTGTAAAATTAATGTTAATTTAACTATATATACATTTTTGAAGCAGGATCAGGGGAATCAGCAACATCTTCTAGGTCAGTGGTTCCCAAACTTTTTCATGTCAAGGACCCCCAAATTGGCACTAGTCCGCGGGCCCCATTTGAAAACATATGCCAGGGACCCCCATAAGATAAAGCCAGGCCCGGTTCTTCCTACAGGCCGACGAAGCAGCGGCTTCGAGCGCCATGGGGGAGGGGCGCCAAAAAAAAAACTCTGTCTGCCCAGTGTCCCCCCAGTGCCCCCCCAGTGCCTCCCCAGTGCCTCCCCAGCACCTCCCCAGTGTCTCCCCAGTGCCTCTCCAATGGACCCCCAGTGCCTCCACAGTGTCCCCACTGTCCCCCCAGTGCCTCCACAGTGTCTCCTCAATTTTTGGGACAGAGTAAAAAAAAACAACTAAACTTTTTATTTTTTGAGGGGGGGGCGCCGCGAAAATTCCTGCTTGGGGCGCCAGATTGCTCAGGACCGGCCCTGGATAAAGCAATAAGCCACGAGAGGTCTCAGGTTACCAGGTATTTTACAATGGCTGGGAGGCGTAGGTAGACCCGACGCGCAGTGGAGGGTCTACCTACGCCTAAAACGGTTACAAACATATAGCAATATTAACCTCATAAAACTATTAAATTCACAAAAGTAGCTACGCTTTGCGCCACCAGAGCGAGCCACACACTTCCTTGTTTTGCTCGGCAAGTAGACTATGTGACGGGAGAATAGCGCTTGATGTCTTTACGGGGCTGCCTGGAGCCACACATTCACAGTCATATGAGTGCGGGCGGTGCTTATACGCCCGCACGGCCAGCGTGTGTAAGGCAACCAAGTGCTCCCCTTCCCCAGTACAGCTACAAGGCTGCAGGATGATACAAAGTGATTGAAGGTGTGGATTATCGGTGAAATTTACAACGGTCACGTGGCGGTAACCAGCCAATCAGAATCAAGTATTGGGACTAACCGTTTTAGAACAAGATTTTTACGGCTCTAGCAATGATTCTCAACCCGTTTAATTTCAAGGACCCCCAGTTTGACATGCGTTAGGCTACGAAGTACGAACCCCCCATTTAATGGCATTTGTATCTCTGGGACCCCCAATTTATGTTGTAAAATCAATGTTCATTTAACTCTGAGAGTGTATACAAATGGAACCAAATGGACCCTAACGGGTCAATTTGGATCCATTTGTACACTCTCAGAGTTACAGACCCATAAGGGTCCATTTGGTTCCAAACTATCATTTAGCTGGGGACCCCCTGGAACTCCCTCAAGGACCCCTGGGGGTCCCCGGACCACACTTTGGGAGCCACTGCTACTGTATAAAGTGTCCTGGAGAACACATCTTCCTCTAACATACTTTATATGGTCGCCTCCCCTCGCTCCTTTACGGCTGCCTCTTAAGCCTGAGTTATATTCATCGGGCAACGGACTCTGTGCATGCCCAAAGAGAGCCAATCTGCAAGCTCACAACGTGCTACGGCGCGCTGCGCTGTGAGCTTGTAGATCGGCTATTTTCAGCGCACGGACACCGGCGTACGACTAAGTGCAAGGTCGTGCTAAAGAATGATTTGGCAAATAATGATAAACAATGGGGATAAATTGAGTGCTACATGAGACAGGGTGAGATGTTGGATGAGACACCCTGCACGCACGCACCCACGTGGGCGTGTGAGAGAGAGAGAGAAGAAAACTTTAAACATTCAAACACCAAGTACAAAAAAAGCAATGTTCTGATTGTGTTCCTCTGTGAGTACACAGCTATAAATCGCAGTTTATGCTCATAGCAGAACCAAAGTGGGCTATATGCCCACTGCCAAATGCAACAGGAAGTGACATTCACTGTTATGGACCGAGCCTGCGCACAACATGACGTAGGTTTGGCCAAAGTGTGTGGTGTGTCCTATGTGTCCTAGCTGCAGTGCTGCACCCTCCTATGTGTCCTAGCTGCAGTGCTGCACCCTCCGATGTGTCCTAGCTGCAGTGCTGCACCCTCCTATGTGTCCTAGCTGCAGTGCTGCACCCTCCTATGTGTCCTAGCTGCAGTGCTGCACCCTCCTATGTGTCCTAGCTGCAGTGCTGCACCCTCCTATGTGTCCTAGCTGCAGTGCTGCACCCTCCTATGTGTCCTAGCTACAGTGCTGCACCCTCCTATGTGTCCTAGCTGCAGTGCTGCACCCTCCTATGTGTCCTAGCTGCAGTGCTGCACCCTCCTATATTCCACGCCAATCTATACATCTGGATGCACAGCGGGGTAATAAAAATAGACAAAGATGTGGGTACAGTATATGTTGCCATCCAACTAACTGCCTTCTGCGGTTCCCTGTCAACATCCCATGAGGACAGCAATCAAAGGGGCAAACATGGATGTGTGCACTCAAATATGTCATCACTCTGGCATACGCACGCACGCACGCACGCACGCACGCACGCACGCACGCACGCACGCACGCACGCACGCACGCACGCACGCACGCACGCAGACACACAAAAGCTGAACTTGTTTGTCTCCTGGCCTGTCTTCCAGCCCGCTATATCAGTGCATGGTTCCATTTGTACACTCTCAGAGTTACATCAACATTCATTTTACAAATTATGTATTGGGGTCCCAGAGATAGAAATGCCATAGGGGCCGGAGCCTAATTCAGGTCAAACCGGGGGCCCTGGAGCCATAAAAATCTTCTCTTATCCATGTCCTTGGCATGTATTTTCTAATGGGGGGTCCGCAGGCTAATGAGTATCATTTTGGGGGTCCTTGACATGAAAAAGTTTGGGAAACCACAGCACTATATAGTCTGCATCCAGGCTAATCCCCCATTGACACGCCAGTGTATACTGCAGGGGTTCCGTTTACTGTGACCCTGCATGCAGATATGAAGTATAAGCTGTGCATGCCTACAGTGTTGTGGTTTAATTTAGTCCATTTAAACTGGGAAAAGAAGACATGAAGTGTGTGCATGTCTACATGTGTTGTTTTAATTTAGCCCATTTAAGATGGAAAAAGAACATACATGAAGTGTGTGCTGTGCATTCCTATAGTGTTGTGTTTTAATTTAGCCCATTTAAACCGGGAAAAGAAGCTTGCATCGTGTCACTAAACTTCTGCTATTTTTGGAAATGTTTTAGGTGTTTTTGATACAGGTTTAATGTTTGTTTTTCCTTAGACAATGGACAGAGTTTGTTTTGTCACTAACGCAAACATTAAATGCCATTAAATTAACAATGAACAGAGTTTAATGTTTTTGTTTAATGTTTTGTCTGTGTTTGTTTTGTCTGTTGTAAGACGATATATATATATATATCTTCATTTGTTTTAGACCAACGCCTGGCTGTTTGAAGTGCTAATTCTGTTGTTCTGCTGCCTTTATCTGGTGCTGATCAGAGGAGCTCCTATAGCATCACACCAGGCTCTGGGGGACAAACATACAGTATGGTACGGAGTCCCAGGTGAAAGCTCCTAGCTGGACGGACTGTCCTGGTTTTCACTGATGCTGCACTAACATCCCAAATAAAGCATAAGCTGCAATCACAGAAAAAAACCCTGTTTACATCAGGAGGGACGTTATGTTATGTAAAGATTGTTGCTTTTACTGCAGTATATGGTTTCAGAGCACTTTGCTATACAGCACAGTTGTTCGTCTCACTCGAAAGTACTATAGAATTGCCTGGTGGCTGTTTGTGAACTTTGTGTGGTTTCGTGTTATTGTGACCGATGGGCTGCAGCATTCATTCTACGCACAGTAAAAAGGAACCGCTCTTGCTGTTTTAAGCATTATGTTATACTTTAGCTATTGAAAAATAGCAGATTTATAAGCTTGTAGCACGGCACTCGGTGCCGTACTCATTATGCAGAATGTCCCATTTCAAGTGATCAAAATGTGTAAAAGAAACTTTTGAAAAAAGCAGATCTACAAGCTATTTTCAAATGGCTGACATGTACATGTTTATGGGCTGAAGTGGTTTTTGCATGTTTTGTAATAATAATCAAAATCTACAAAGTAACTAGTAACTAAAGTTTTCACATAAATGTAGTGGAGAGAAAGTACAATATTTGGATCTGAGATGTAGAGGAGTTAGAAGTAAAAGTATTGGAAGTTGGAAATACGGTACTCAAGTAAAGTACAGATAATTCAGAATTGCGGCAGTGGCTCAGGGGTAGAGTGGCCGGATGGGAACCGCAAGGTTGCCAGTTCGATCCCTGTGGGCTCCCCCAGAGTTAGTGTCGAAGTGTCCTTGAGCAAGACTCTGAACCCCTAATTGCTCCCGATGTGCAGGTTGGTGCCTTGCATGGTTTCCCCCGGCATCGGTGTGTGAATGTGTGTGTGAAATTGTGAATGGGCGAATTGATGCACAATCTATGTAAAGCGCTTTGGATAAAGGTGCTATATAAAGGCACCATTTACCATTTTACCATTTAACACAGTACAGTACTTTACTTTATTATGGATCCCCATTAGCACTTAGAAAAGCATGGCTACTACTTAAGTAAATGTACTTAGTTACTTTCCAGCACTGCCTTTCAGTGCTGTGTTCACACGAGCTAACCTTAAAGGGACATTTCACCCATTTTGCAATAAAATATATGTTAATGATGTTTAGAAGATTTACAACACTTTCCTGGGGGTCTTTATGTGTGTAATATGTGGTTTTAGATATTTTAGATTTTAGCAGTGAGCCCAGTGTCTCTGATGTCATCGGCACTGGGCTCACTTACTTCCTGGACTACATGTTGTCTCAGTAAGACAGCCCTCCCCCTAGCCACAAGGAGGAGCAGTGCACCAAAGCATTATGGGAATTGTAGTCCAGGAAAGAAGTGAGCCCAGTGTCCATGACATCAGAGACACTGGGCTCACTGCTAAAATCTAAAATATCTAAAACCACATATTACACACATAAAGACCCCCAGGAAAGTGTTCTAAATCTTCTAAACACCATTAACATATCTTTTTTTGCAAAAAGGGTGAAGTGTCCCTTTAATCCCAGAGTCGTATGCACAGAAACGGCTGAGATTTCCAGATTACATTTGAGCATTCATTTATTTACCATCTCAGCTGACTCCATCAAACCAGACCCATGCAGTACTAGCGGCTGGGGCCTCCCTCCGTCCATCTGTCTTCGTCTCTGTTCTGCGTTGGGGAGACAAATAAAAGCAAAGTGCTGTGCGTCAAAGTGTGCTCACATTCACTCTGTTTATCCCATTTTGACCTGAGATCAGATTCTAAAAATGTCTTCTACATCCTGACAGTTTTCTGAAAAAGCTATGTTTCTATGTCAGTCGTTCTTCGATTTTTCAAAAATAGCAGACCTATGGGTGGTCGCCCGGGCAGGGGTCTCGATGCGTTGCGTCGGGGCCGCTTCTTGGGGCGGTGGCCCTGCCGCCTGGAGGGGGGGGGGGTTGCCGCCTTTGAGTGGAGTATGCATGGGTCTGCTCTTATTGTAGTGATGTGGTGCCTATGATAACTGTATTGTCTGCCTTTTTAACATGTATTTATATACTGTATGGATGTATTTCCTGAATGGGAGTCTATCAAAACTCAAGAGCCACTTATTGTCATTATGGTTCATTGTCCTTGCCATGTCTTTGTATATTCAATCTTTTTATTTATAATAGTGTTGTGCCTGAGCTGTTTTTCTTTTCTTTCTTTTCTTTTGTTGTTTGTTATTATGTTCTTGTTGTGTAATGTCTGTTGTCTTTAAATTTGTTAAAACCAATACATATACTTTATAAAAAATAAAAATAAATAGCAGACCTACAAGCTCGTAGCGCGCCACTCGGTGGCGCGCTATGAGCTTGTAGATCTGCTATTTTTCAATGGCTAAAGCATAACATAATGCTAACACCAAAAGGGGTTCCCGCCCAAAATGGGTTAAAAGCAGTATATATTTCCTCTCGGCAGCTAATAATGTTGTCTTCATAAAAGCCAACGTTCTGTGGACGACGTACCCTCACACTATTTATGTCAGCTTTTACTGAGCGTGATAATCCATTCAGTATGGACACAGATCCATTAGAACAATCCATAAAAGAATGTGCGTGCGTGTGCGCGTGCATGCGTGTGTTAAAACATTTATGGATGGACACTTTTTGTGTGCATGCATTTGTGATACATTTTTGTGTGTACAGTAGATGTTTATGAAGGAACAGTATAGGTGCATAAATACAGAATTATACATTGACAGTGCATGGTGGAAGATTAAGAAGAATAGGGCCTGTTCTATAGCCTTCCCCCGCTAAAATGGGCACGATGTATGGCTGGGCATCCCTGAATACACAAAACAAATAGGGGGTCAAATCCCCGTAACCCCCCGCAATGCATAGAAACGTATATGCGATCATCATGTCAGTTCATCCATCTATCTTCTCCTTCTTTACTTTAACCAATAGTAACCCAATTTCCATCAGCACCCTGTCGGTTAACAGCACTGACGGAAGACGGTGTTCAGGTGGGTCTAATAGCGTCTAATAATGCTGCCCACCCGATCAGAAATGATAAATGGTACAGATATCGTCTGGTATTTATTTTTATATTGGCTAAAAATAAATATTCCTCATAATGTTTGATTGGGTGGGCAGGATGCACGTTTGGGTGCATGGGCTCAGCCCACCCCTATGAGCTTGTAGATCTTCTATTTTTCAATAGCTAAAGCATAACATAATGCTTAAAACACCAAAAGGGGTTCCCGTCCTGAATGGGTTAACTCAACCCAGGCTACCTACAGCCAATGAGTTAGCCTACATGCCCCATTACATTCACGTTTACAAACTACTTCAAACACATTTTCAATTCCGTCACAAGACGTATCGATATATGACAAAACATAATAAACATGAACAACCACGCACCCCTCCTCCTCTACAGTGCTTGGTCCCAGTCAACAGAGCAGCACTCACAGCACTGTGCAGAGGAGAGACGTGACCACAACCATGATTAGGTGAAACACGGAAACACCACATTCAACAAACAGGAACAAACAATAAAATGCATAGGGCAGTAACAGAGGATGATGAACAATAATATGCCACAATAACGTCCATGAACAAACACTACGGAGGCGCCGTGATGTTTCTTAATAATTGGAAGCACCTGTGCAGTGTGATTTGCTGTCACGACGCGAAGCAGGAGGTTTAGGACCCACATGCAGGACAGAGGCAGACAGGCAGAGCAGTGGAAATTGCAGGATGTGTATTACCAAAATCCAAGAACAGCAGAAACACGAGGAGAACAAGAACAAGAACTAGACATACACTGGCAGTTCACTAGGAGCAAAACACTAGTGACTTACAACAATGATCTGACAAGGAACTGAAAAAGCAGGGGAGTATATATATACACACAAGGAAAACAGGGCACAGGTGAACAAAACTAATAATCAACACTGGGATAGGCTGGGGCAGAGCCATAGAGTAAGACAGAGTTACGAAAACTCTGTTCACTTCATGGGGCTTCAGTCCAATGGCGGCTCTTCTACATAGACTTCTATTGCGAATGGGGACAACAAATAGGGACAAGTCCTGGACCGGAAGTAGGCAGAAATGCCATTGGACTCAGGCAACAGCCCAGCTTTAATGATATTAAATCCCTTTATTTTAGATTGTTTTGTAGTAATCGCACAACATAAACATTACAGAGACTTTAGTTGTCACTGTACAATACTTTTAAACAGTTGTCATGTTGCACACATGCCTAAAATAGCTCTTATTTGCACCGCCCTCGTTGAAAACAATGTATTTCAAACTCCAGCTTTCCCTGTCCAGGCTGCATGAACAGCGCTCGAGCACCCGGTTTCTTGCCCCTCAATATTGTAACTCTTCTATTAGATGGCTCTGGGCTGGGGAACTAACAGGACAAGGTGGAAACACTATAAACTAATCACATTACAGGTTAGACAAGGCAGGCAAACAGTACCAAGGCAGACAGGAAACACTAGGAACAATACTACAAAATAAAACACATGTCACAGACCATGACATTTGCATGTGTGTTCCCTCTATATACTAGGGCAAACTTTGCTTGTAAGGAGGACCTTTGCTTGTAACAGTGTATCTCTACATATCTGATATTGCTACTTTTTACTTTAAGTAACACAAATCAAAGTACCACGGTCGATCGATCGATCGATAGTGTATGCTTGTGCGTGCGTGCACGTGCGCTCCCTTCCTCCATTAAACTGTGAGTGTAAAGGCCTATTCATAGTCTGGATGTCCGGTGGTGAGGTGACCACCGCTCCGGTGGTGAGGTGACCACCGCTCCGGTGGTGAGGTGACCACCGGAGCTGTAATAACGTGGAGCGGTGGTGAGTAAAAACAGAGAGAAGGGCTGGCGAGAGCGGTGGTTTGCTCTTCACCGCGGCTCCGTGACGTCATGTTGTAGTTGCGGTGGTCACCTCACCACCGATAAATCAAGCTATGAATAACGCTTAACTCCGCAGGAGAACCCCAGGCAGGGCTGAGCAGGTGACCCAGGAAAAAAGAGCAAATGCACATGGAGGGAGAGGAGCGAGCTAGGAACCGAAGGAGAGAAAGAGAGTCTGATATTTATAGATATGAGGATAATGATGGTACCCCATGGAGAGAGAGAGTGTGTGTGTGTGTGTGTGTGTGTGTGTGTGTGTGTGTGTGTGTGTGTGCAATGTGCGTGCGTACGTGTGTGTAGAAGAAATATATTTCAATTTATTCTCAATATGTTTTATTTGGTGAGGGCACTGGATGAAGTACTAATTCATTTATAATTCATGAGGGAAAGTGAGTATACTGATTCTGAAGACAATGTTTGTTCCTGTCTCTGCTGGTAAGTAATCTCGCAAACCACTAAATCAATCAGTGTCAAATGTCTTTCGCATGCTGCCTATGGAAATACTTCCATGAATATGTTTTCTTATAACGTCAGCCAACCTCCATCCAGGATTATGGACAGTTTGGAACTGTTTGCTGTTGTGTTTTCTTAAAAAATAGACATGTTTACCATGGTTTCGTGTGTGGGTTCTAGTTAACATTAGTGGTTGTGGTGTCGACAATGATAATGGAGACTAGCTTGCTTCAGTTCAATCATGTTGATGTCAGGAACACAGTTTTGCATTGAAAAGCCATGTTGGTGAATGAATGGTTGGTTTCTGCATCATGGAGCACCACGCCAGTCTTTCATCTGAATGTCACACGCAGAGGCAGCCCTGATTTTACTGCAGGGCGGCAGAAAAGGCAAGGCGAGGCGAGTTCATTTGTATAGCACCATTTCAACAACAAATGAAGGCCATTCAAAGTGTTTTACATACAACATTAACCCTAGAACACTATACACACGGGTGATTTTCACCCGGACGGATATTATTTCTGTTAATTTTCATAATGTTGCTGATGTCTGAGGTGGGTTTCAGTACCTTCATGATGTCCAGTGACATCATAGAAGGTAGATTTGTTTCCGTGCCCACATCCCTGTTTGTTTTTTCTACAGGCAGGTGTTCGGGTGAATTTCACCCGTGTTTAGTGAGTGTGATAGAGAAAAATCCGATACACGCATGGGACTTTTTTCTTTTTTTCTTCACTGGACATTTCTCCAGTAGATCTGCTATTTTCAAATGGCCAAAATGTATAGGGCTGAAGTGCTTAATGTATGTTTGGTAAAAAAAAAAAAAAAGAATAAAATATCTACAAATTCACTAGTGACTAAAGTTTTCAAATAATTGTAGTGGAGTAAAGTATTGGAAATTGAAAATATCCCTGTAAATTAAAAACAAACAAAAAAAAAGAAGAAAAAAAATCCTCAAACATTACTTAAATACAGTACTTAGTTACTTTCCACCACTGGTTGTGAGCTTGTATATCTGCTATTTTTTGGCCAAAGGGGATGCTGGGATTCAAGTGGTTAAGTCAGGGCAAATAAAGGTTACATGACTCATCGCCACATCATTGTCGCCCATGGCTGGATAACCTCCGGAAACAACGAGTTGCACGAAAGTTTGCATAACGACTGTACAGGTGATTAAATATGAATTTCCATAGAATAACCATCAAAAGAAATAGTTATATGTGCAGGTGTACAACAAGCAAGGGGAATGGATAGAGGAGGTAAAGTGGAGAGTACATCATTTGAAGGACGTGCTATCGGGAAGACCGGGACTGTCTGAAGAAGAGACTTCACTTCACCACAACACCCAACTCAGAGATCTGAGACACTCCAAAACGTGAGCTCACTTTAACCTTGTGTTCATTGTTCATTAGAATAGTTAGTAGTTTTCAGAAGAACATGGAGAAACGTTTTGTTTAAAAATGTTAGATTGTGTCAACTGCACTCAAATCCATCCATCATGTCTTTCTCTTCTGGACCAGCTGCAGGACACACACAGAGGCTTAAGATGAACGGCACCCTGGAAAATGGCACCGTGTCCTCCATCCCCCCAGCAGCCCTCCCCATCGTTGATCTGGCTATCAACCTCGTCCTGGTTCTCCCCAGCAACATCTACGTTATGTGGCTGATACTGAGTGGAGCTGGTGGGACGATAGCCTCTGAGTTCTTTTATCTCAACCTGACTGCATCTATGATCATCTCTACCCTGAGCAGTATCTTTCTCTTTGCATGGTTCTTCGCAGTACTCAGCTCTACTTTTGGAATGGTTTCAGGGTTCATCTTTGTTGTGTTTTTCTGGTTCTCTGTCCCATCGTTCCAGTGTTGTATCTGTGTGGAGCGTTACATAGCGGTGGTTCACCCTGTGGTGTTTCTCAGGTACAAAGCTCTCCGGTACAGGGTGGCCTGTTGCTGTGTTGTCTGGCTGATGGTGCTTGCACTAAGCTTGACCCAATTTTGGTCAATAACAGTGATGTGTTACGCCTTTCTGGGCCTTTGCATTTTGTCCATTTCTGTGCTGTCTTTCTGCTGCCTCTCGGTCCTCAGAGCTCTGAAGCAGCCTGGACCAGGAGAAGGACAGAGAGACAGTGGCAAAGACATGAAGAGAAGGGCTTTTAGGATTATTCTCATCAGCTTGGTAGTAATGGTATTGACTATAATGAGCTATTTTCCCTATATTCTGTCTATAGTAATGAACTATTCCAGCCCAGTTGCATCTTTAATCACATTTGTATTAGTCAGGCTGTCAGGGTTTGCTCATCCTTTGCTCTACATCCACAAAGTTGGGAAACTGCCATGCTTCAAGGGGCTCTGAAAGCAGAATAGAGCTTTTTTTCCCCAGATCTTTGTGTACTATTATGTTTTAAATCAAATCAAAATCTTCAACTGTGTCAGAGGAACATATTTCAATTATTTCATTTAGATTGTTGTTGTTTATCGAAATACTCACTCATGGTAGAGGAAACTTTAACTATAACATTATTGTTCATCGTACATAGTTTGTTTTCCATTCATGAAAAAAATGTGTTTCTCAAGCTAGATGCATACCTCTGCTGTCGGGAAGAAACCACCTAACTCCAAAATGTTCAATTTTCAGGAAATAAAGAATATACATTTTTCAGGAAATTTAGAAAACCTTATATTAACCTTGAAAACAAAGCAATGCTGCCTCATCAAAGGTGGTGGTGTGACTTTATATTGCCACTTAAGAGGTGGTGGAGTTTATTGAGTCCAGTTTGAGGGTCCAGTGGAGTTAAGAGGTTTTGGCCAAAGCGCTTTTTTACTACTTTCCATTGGTTCAATATTTTCAACAACACACAGACGTAAAGGGCGTTCCAAAGCACTAATTTATGCGAAACAAATCCAAAACCTAAAAAAAATGGAGTTAGGTGGTTTCCTCCCACGACATGTATGTGCTTAACTACTGTAAAAGTGTGCAAAAGCTGACATGTTCGCTCTTCAGGTGAACTCTTACATTTACAGTAGGTTGCTGTAGGTTGTTGGCTCTCAGGGGCCCTTCAGGGAAACTGGACTGCGCGGTACTGGGTTTGAGGCCCTGAAAAGGGCCCCTGGCTTATTTTATTTGTGTTCAATTTAGGTAGAAAAGATGGTAAAAAGATGAAAAAAACATGAAAAGTAAAAGAAAATATATATATATACAGTTGGAGGCCATCGATATTGTCCTTTTCTTTTTGCTGAGGTTTGCGTGAAAGGACAGTTAACCCATTTTGGGCGGGAACCCCTTTTGGTGTTTTAAACATTATGTTATAATTTAGCTATTGAAAAATAGCAGATCTACAAGCTCATAGCGCGCCACCGAGTGGCGCGCTACGAGCTTGTAGGTCTGCTATTTTTGAAAAATCGTGAAAATATTTATTTCAGAAAACTGGAGGATTTAGAAGGATTTTTTTTTAATTTTGAGGTCAGGCCTAAATGGGTCAAATGATAAGGGACAATATCGGTGGCACCCAACTGTATGATGTCTTTAACCTTGTGTTCATTGTAATAGTGTGATGTGTGTAGAATGTCATATAGCAGGTGATGTGTTACCTGAAATGATTGTTAGTTAATATTTAGCCATCAAATCCTCTGTGTTCCACAAGTAAATATAGTATACGTGATTGTCTGGTTGAGTCATCCTGATGAATCAACTCGAGTATACTTTTACGAGAGATTCTTGAGAGTCCATGTTGTCTGATAACTGGACTCCTCGTCATACAGTAGGTCACCAGGTCACTCTGTTCAGTGGAAGAACATAAAATAATATATGTAAAAGACTCGTAACTTTCCTACATTACTAAATGCATGGTCAGAAACCACATGCAATACCTCCACGGACCACCAGTTGAAAACCCTGTAGAGAATACACAAAAATACCTAATAATTATTTGTTGTGTTCATATAGTGTTGGAGACAGTGCGGCATGTACACAATACACAAATGAGACAATAGCGTAAATATGTGGGGAACTAGAGTTAGATATTCTGGGCCAGGACCCAGAATGCCATGAATAACAACAGATGCTGGTAGTATTATACCACCTTAGCCTTTTACCTGTTACCACCAAGGTTATGTTATTAGTACAACCCAAACTTCCATTATTATTTTGTATCCGTTTTCATATCATATCATATCCTATGTTAAACCATGCCTGGAATTGATGGGGATTGACTTAGGACACTTTGTAAAACAGAAGAAAGTTACAAGGAATTATAAAACCATGGCATACAAGAGCTGTACCCCCCTCCGACTGTATATACCCCCCATTTTCAACAGTTTTTATTGTATTTTGACACTTGCTTTGGCAATTTAAACATGTGTTTTCTCATTCCAATAAAGCTCCTTTGAATTGCAAATTCAAATTAAAAAACAGTGCCTGTTGGGCACAGGCCTACTCATGAATGATTTGGAAATGCATGGCACACCCAGTTATGCAATGATTTCTTTTTATGCAGAATCATGTGTGTCTGTATTCCTTTTCTGGCCATACAGTATATGGAGTTCTGTGATGACATGATTACTGTATAGTGTATACTCATGTCATTTTGGGAGTCTGCAACTTTTCTGACATGAAGGGCGAGGTCGTGAATGAATGGAGAACTTACGTCATTATGTGGACGAGCAAATCTGTATTTTCGTCCTACACAAAAATTTATCCATTTTGGGCGGGAACCCCTTTTGGTGTTAGCATTATGTTATGCTTTAGCTATTGAAAAATAGCAGATCTACAAGCTCATAGCGCGCCACCGAGTGGCGCGCTATGAACTTGTAGGTCTGCTATTTTTGAAAAATCGAAGAACGACTGACATAGAAACATAGCTTTTTCAGAAAACTGTCAGGATGTAGTAGACATTTTTAGAATCTGATAAATCTGTTAAATTCTCATTGACAATGGATGGAGAATTTTACTTCATAGTGTCTGCAGAGCAAATAGGCATAGTGTATAATATTTTACTTCATGATGATGTACAATGATAAGAGCGCCCCTCACACAATAGTATTTTTGTCAAGTCTCATCGGGAAAGTGTCCTCAATGGTGGCTACTGGCTGGGGTGGAGGAGGGTGAGCAGCAAAGGTTTAAGCAGACAGCAGCGCAGCAGTATCAGTATGCAGCAGCAAGAAAACAATGTTTCTAAAAAATGTACAACCCTTCGCCTCGTGGCACAGTAGTGAGCTTGCTATTTATGACCTGATGAAGTATAATATAAGCAAGGGATAGATAGATAGATATAGATAGATAGATAGATAGATAGATAGATAGATACTTTATTCATGGCCGTGGGAAGATATTTACAGTAGGAGGTGCTGAACGTTTAGTAGGGCGTGCACTAGGGCATTAACATAAAAATCGATTAGTCGACTAGCAAAACGGTAGTCGACACTGTAAATCAAAAATCGAGTAATCGTTAATATTATCTTTAATATTTGTTATGATTTCTTTTTTCTTTTTTTTACAGCAGACATGCAGACATGCAGCTGTGAGCTCTGTTGTTTTGTTGGTAGTTCTCCAACTTAAGTACTAATCCCTTCCTGGCTGATTGTTTTCATATTGTAATGACCGGTGGGGTTCTCCCCATCGAACGACATGACAACCTTCTTTCTTTCAGTTGCTTTTATTAGTAATAAAGAGTTACAAGGCACAAGGCTGGATAGCTACGAATAGCCTACCCCAAAATGCTAGCGTAATTCCCCCGCTCAGAGCACAACAACAACCAAACTAGTAAACGTGCTTCCGCCCTCACCCCGGAAGTACTTCCCCCCGGGCTGGTCCTTAAAGGAACACACACAGTAGCACAGTCCTAACCATAACACAGTACTAGTGTTCCACTGGGACGCTACATTGCCCCCACCTAAGGGGTTTAACTGTCCCCAGTAACCCCTAACCCAACGTCATAGTCCCGGAGGTGTTGAGGCAAACGCCTCTGTCTCTGTCCGCGCCTCGGGGCCTCCGGTGACCCCCTTGGAGACCCCCTTGGAGACACATTTGACATGGAGAGGCCCTCAGCCTCACCCTGGGTCTCAACAGCCTCCACACGTGGTTGATAAGGTGCCAGCCGGTCCCGGTGAATGACCACCTTGCGCCCGCGGCCCCCCAGCATCTGCACCCGGTAGACCACGTCAGACAACTTTTGCAATACAGTACATGGCCCAATCCACTTGCTGCAAAGTTTAGGCGACACGCCCTTCTTCCGGGTTGGGCTAAACACCCACACACGAGTCCCTGGAGCAAAATCCATCCCCGCGCACCGGGAATCATAGGCCCGCTTCTGGCGAGCCCCAGCCTCTGCAAGCACCCCCCGGGTCAGTTCGTGTGTCACTCTCAACTTCTCTCGTAGCTGCGAGTAGTAGTCCAACCCTGCCTCCCCCGGGAGGTCTGGCTCAGGTGGAGGACCAAACACGAGGTCCACCGGGGTCCGCAACTCTCTGCCAAACATGAGAGCGGCCGGGGTGCACTGTGTCGACTCCTGAACTGCGGTCCGGTATGACCATAGAATCAGAGGTATGTGAAGGTCCCAGTCCTTCTGCCGTCGGTCCGTGAGGATAGCGAGCTGGGTGGTCAGGGTGTGATTGAACTTCTCGACCAGCCCGTCACTCTGGGGATGTAACGGAGTGGTCCTAGTTTTCTTCACCCCCAGCCGTTGACAGACCTCCTGGAACACGTGGGCCTCAAAGTTGCGGCCCTGGTCACTATGTAGCTCCTCCGGAGCCCCGAACCGGCAGAACATTCCATCAACCAGTGCCGCCGCCGTGGTTGCCGCAGTCTGGTCTGGAACGGCGTAGGCCTCTGGCCACTTGGTGAAGTAATCCATAGCAACGATGATGTAGCGGTTCCCCCTGTCACTGACCGGCAATGGCCCCAAGATGTCGACGCCCACACGTTCCATAGGCGCCCCCACCTGGTACTGCTGCAGTGGGGCATGAGAGCGCCGGGTGGGACCCTTCTGGGCAGTGCATAGGTCACACCGATGGACATATAGCTCCACATCCAAGCGACAGTTCGGCCAATAGAACCTGGACCGGAGCCGACGCAGGGTCTTGGTAACACCGAAATGCCCCGCCCCTACAGCGCCGTGGACCAGCTGCAACACCTTGTCGCGGAGGCCGAGGGGCACCAGGAGCTGTTGTATCTCTCCATCTCTGTCGGGCGCCCGCCACCGTCTGTGCAGCAAACCGTTGATGACCGCCAGGTTGGCCCACTGGGAGTAGTACGCCTTGCTCTCTTTGTCTAGAGCTGATATGGCGGACCACTCAGGACGTTGACCTGCCTCAACCCAACTCCGGACCCGGTTGAGGATTGCATCGCTGTCTTGCTCCTGGCACATGCTGTGTGGGTCAATGGCCTCCACTGCGGTGGAACTGCCTGTGGTCTCGTCCCCGGTCGCCCCCATGTCAGCCTGAAGAACGCCCACAGACAGCGCTGGTGTGTCTCGTTCCTCCGCACGCTGACAATGACGGCATTGGAGCTCCTCACAGGG
This sequence comes from Electrona antarctica, assembly GCF_951216825.1. Classification (NCBI taxonomy): domain Eukaryota; kingdom Metazoa; phylum Chordata; class Actinopteri; order Myctophiformes; family Myctophidae; genus Electrona; species Electrona antarctica. Next base: position 27,078,015 of record NC_136804.1, on the reverse strand, counting down.
TCGGCGAGACAGACTGTCGGCGTTGGTGTGCAGTTTTCCCGCCCGGTGCCGCACCTCAAAGTCATACTCCTGGAGGATTTCCAGCCACCGGGCCAGCTGTCCCTCTGGCTCCTTGAAGTGGAGGAGCCAAGTCAGTGAGGCATGGTCAGTTCTCAATAGAAACCGTCTCCCATACAAGTATGGCCGGAAATGTCTCAATGCCTTCACGACTGCCAGCAGTTCCCGCCGGGTGACACAATAATTCTTCTCAGTCCGTTCGAGACAGCGGCTGTAGTATGCCACCACCCGTTCTCCATCTTCTCCCTCCTGCGACAACACTGCTCCCAGGCACCTGTTGCTGGCATCCGTGTCCACGATAAACGGCTTGCCTGGGTCCGGATAGGCCAGAACGGGGGATACGGTCAGTGCCTCGCGCAGCTGTTGGAATGCAGCGTGACATGCCTCGTCCCATTGGAATGTCTGTCCTTTATGTGTGAGGCGGTGGAGGGGACTGGCGATTTCCGAGAAGCCTCGCACATACCGCCTGTAGTAGGATGCCAGGCCCAAGAAGCTCCTTAACTCCTCCACGTTCCGGGGCGTCGGCCACCCCTTCACTGCGGCGATCTTGTTTGGGTCAGTGGCAACCCCCTCCCCGCTTATCACGTGGCCCAGGAATGCTGTCTCTCGCTGCAGCAGGTTGCATTTAACTGGGTTCAGACGGAGGTCTGCTCTGCGTATGGCTTGGAACACTTCTCGAAGGCCGGTCAACGCTGCCTCAAAGTCCACTGCATGGGACAGAAGATCATCTAGAAAGACCACGCAGCGGTTCCGGGGGATCCCGGACAGCACCCTCTCCATTAGGCGCTCGAATGTGGCCGGGGCGTTGCAGAGTCCAAAGGGCATAACGCGGAACTGCCACAGCCCCTCCCCTATGGAGAATGCAGTCTTGGGCCGGGAGTCAGGCGCCAGCTCCACCTGCCAGTACCCGCAACGGAGGTCTAAGGAACTGAACCAGCTGGAGCCAGTGACGTGGTCAAGGGCGTCGTCAATGCGAGGTATAGGGTACGAGTCCTTGAGAGTCACATCATTCAGCCGCCGATAATCCACGCAGAACCGCCAAGTGCCGTCCTTCTTGGGAACTAAGACGACTGGGGCAGACCACGGGCTGCTGGAGGGTTCAATAATACCCGCCTGTGCCATCTCCTGCAGCTTTTGCTCCGCTGCGTCTCTCTTGGCAAGGGGTAACCGCCGTGGCCGGAGGCGAATGGCCTGGTTCGGTCCAGTGTCAATCTTGTGCTGAACCAGGGTGGTCTGCGTACAGTCCTCGTCACGGGCGGCAAAGATATCGAGGGACTCCTCCAGCAGGCCCCACAGTAGATGCTGCTGTGAGGGAGAGAGATTGTTTTTGTTGCGCTGGAAGAGCTCCCCTACTGCTGCACGGGTCTCCTCCGACGGCGCCAGCACCGGCGGTGCTGGAGCTGGTGGATTGCAGGCCAGGGTCCCCTCGCTGGTTATGCTGACGATGATGCTGGCGACGGCGGCCTCTCCCCCAGCGACGATGCTGGTGACGGCGGTCTCTCCTCCGGCGACGATGCTGGTGACGGCGGTCTCTCCCCCAGCGACGATGCTGGTGACGGCGGTCTCTCCTCCGGCGACGATGCTGGTGACGGCGGTCTCTCCCCCAGCGACGATGCTGGTGACGGCGGTCTCTCCCCCGGCGACGATGCTGGTGACGGCGGTCTTTCCTCCGGCGACGAAGCTGGTGACGGCGGTCTCTCCTCCGGTGACGATGCTGGTGGCGGTGGTCTCTCCTCCGGCGGCAGCGTTGGTGGTTGTCTCCCCCCTGGCGACGGCGTTGGCTGTCTTTCTGGTCTTGCTTCTCAAACGTTGATGGAGAGCTATGGTCACGGGCCCCATGTGAAGGCGGGCCCGTGGAACGTCAATCACTGCCCCAAGCTCCTCCAGTAGGTCTACCCCAACGATGCAGTCCTCCTGAATGTCTGCCAGCCAAAACTCATGGCGCAGACTTTTACTGGATATCGCTATCTGGAGCTGTCCATAGCCTTGCATTGGTGCTCGTTCTCCTGTCACTGTCCTGACCTGCATAGCTGTAGGTGACCACAGTGTGGGTGATGCGTCGTGGCCACCTGGCAGTATTCCTCTTCGCACCAGGGACAGAGAGGCTCCGGTGTCAACTAGAGCCTGACAACTGACACCGTTCAATTTGCAGTCCAAATACAGTCCCTTTGTTTGGCCAACCCGGCCGAGGCGATGTTCTGAGGGGGGGGTGAGACAGGACGACAGTTCCCTCACTGTGTCGTCCTTCTCTCGTTTAACGCCGGTGCTGGGTTTAGTGGTGCTGGGGCAGGGCAGTTGCGAGCGATGTGGCCTGGTTCCCCACAGCGGTAGCAGCCGGCTTGGGAACGTTCACCTGGCTGGCGCCACTTTGCTGTTCTCTTTTCCTGGCGAGGGGGAGTTGGAGCTGCACTCTGCACGGCCTCCTCTTCGTCACTCTGGTCCTCTACCCATTCTGCCCGTCTCACGTAGGCTGGTGCAGCTGGGGTTCGGTTGGGGAACCATAGCATTGACTCCACCCGTTCCGCCTCTCGTAATGCCTCTCGGAAAGTCTGCGGCCCAAACACACCAATGTGCTCTTTTAGACGATAGGGTCGGAGGCCACGCACAAAGGCGGTGCGTGCCAAATCTTCCTGCATCTCACGTGGATAGCCAGGGTAGCTGCGTAGGGTTAATTCTTGTATCTCCGCAGCATAAGCTCCTATGCCCTCTTTTTCACCTCTCACTCTGGCGAACAATTTGGACATGGCTTCATCCATGGACACTGGTCGGCCAAACCTCTGCTCCAGAGCTCCCATCAGCACATTATAGTTCAGCCGTTCCTCCTTGCGTAGGCTTGTTAATACCTGTGCTGCTCGTCCTTTCAATGCCACTGCTAGTCCCATTGCTGTCTCTCCATCAGACCAGCCATTGAGTTGAGCTGCCAGTTCCACCTGAATGCGGTAACTTTCAATCGGCTCCTCTCCATTGTACTGCGGCAACTTAACATGTCCTCTAGGTGGCGCACGTGCGGTGCTGGTGGGGGTAGACAGTGGTGGGGGGTGGTTGACGGTAGCTCTCCCTGCTGCCGCCTGTGATGTCTCTAGTACGTCGGTGCGCGGTGGAGTGCGGTCAGACACAGCTCTCTGTGAGCCGTGGGAGTCCTCGCTCAGAGCGCCCCCCCCCCCCCCCCCCCCCCCCCCCCCCCCCCCCCCCCAGCGGGACCCGGACGGCGAGCACGGCTGTAAAACGCTGGGGTCCGCAGCATGGTTCCCAACGCGGAGTCCTCTCCCTCTTCAACGGCATATTCCGGAGCCGATACCCGGGGTCTTTCACACTGTTGCGCGCCAAACCTCTCAAACGCTGGCTCGTCTGTTAACTGTAAACGCGGGAAGTCTATGTCGATTTCTTCTTCATTAATCCCAACTCTGACACCATTGTAATGACCGGTGGGGTTCTCCCCATCGAACGACATGACAACCTTCTTTCTTTCAGTTGCTTTTATTAGTAATAAAGAGTTACAAGGCACAAGGCTGGATAGCTACGAATAGCCTACCCCAAAATGCTAGCGTAATTCCCCCGCTCAGAGCACAACAACAACCAAACTAGTAAACGTGCTTCCGCCCTCACCCCGGAAGTACTTCCCCCCGGGCTGGTCCTTAAAGGAACACACACAGTAGCACAGTCCTAACCATAACACAGTACTAGTGTTCCACTGGGACGCTACAATATCATATACAAGCCGACTGTACGTGGGTTTTGCCGTCACCGTCACTCATGTAGGTGCGGTGGGCGGCGGTGGCTGCACTGGCAACATTTAAGACAGATTTTCAAAAAGCATATGCCTCATACGCTCAATGGGGACAACTACAGTGTGTAAATACTTTTACTATTGGTGAGTTTACTACTGTAGTTTGTTCAACAAGTTAGATTGGAGACATGTCGTCATTTTGTCCGGTACAGTAGTATAGCAGCCTGTCCCTCCTCACTCTGCCCAATAATATCCAGTTTGGTGACAGTCAAACTACAGTAGCTCTTGCCGTGATTTCATGTTTCTTTTTCTTATTCATCTTTCTTCATGCTTATCCAACAAAAGTGCAGGCGTGCGGCATTATTAAAAACAAACCGCTATGCCGCGCGATCATAGTTATAATAGTCGCGATGGAGTGAAGTAGTTGATCATCTGATTCATAGCCTGGTAAGCCTGCTAGCTAGCAAGCCTAGTATGTAATCATAACCTCCTCCTAGCTTGTAGCTCCTTCTAAAAACCAAAGGAACTGTGGTTGTAACTTGTTGTTGAACATTTAGGGTGTATGAAAAACATCGCATCATTCATTCCTCCTCCGTCTCCACTCCAACTGAACAAACATTTTCAACAACGTAACATGCTATGCTGCGCCGTAGAAAGGTCTTGCGCATCAAAAATAGCAGATCTACAAGCTCACAGCGCGTCCATCCGTGAGTCATTGTGGACTTGCAACTTTGACTTGACTTTTAACAGCTGATGTGAATTTCGGCCAATCAGAGCAGCATTCAGCGTAATCTAGTAAGAGAGTGGCGACACTAGCGTTGACTCCCATTGTAACAATGGAATGCGGAAGTGCTCATTCTATCTCAATGGGATAGTTCCAATGTTTGGAACTATAGCCCATAGCACCCCGCTTTGTGGTGAGATCAAAGCGTGTCGCCACTCTCTTACTATTCCACTCGGCCTGCATTCACCAGCTCTGTTTTGCAGTTAATCCTTCACTCGCGCTGGCCGTTTCAGAACACGATGTTTTAATGCTTGATTGGATGGAAAAAAATATCATATTTTACCGCCGACTAATCGATTATAAACCGATTTTGATGGTATTCGTGTCGACTATCAAAAATCACGTTTGGTTAATGCCCTAGCGTGCACGCGCATTTTCGTGCATTTTCACACGGAAAAGTGGCTTTTACTTTCCCTCTCCACACGCATGAGCATCATGGAGCACCACGCCAGTCTTTCATTTGAATGTCACACGCAGAGGCAGCCCTCATTTTACTGCAGGACGGCAGAAAACGCAAGGCGAGGCGAGTTAATTTGTATAGCACCATTTCAACAACAAATGAAGGCCATTCAAAGTGTTTTACATACAACATTAACCCTAGAACACTATACACATGGGTGATTTTCACCCAGACGGATATTATTTATGTTAATTGTTCATTTTCATAATGTTGCTGATGTCTGAGTTGGGTTTTCAGTACCTTCATGATGTCCAGTGTCATCATAGAAGATAGGTTTGTTTCCCTGCCCACATCCCTGTTTTTGAGTGGTGCAAACCACTCCAACAACCAGCTTTGTCTGTATACGTGTTTGTACCTGTACGTGGGGCCCAAAAGAATGAGCATGGTTACTATGGTCACTGACATTACGTCAGACCACAGCTGATCAGGCTATATAAGACCTTGCACCACTCAGTTCACACGGGTGTGATTATTTTTTTCTACAGGCAGGTGTTCGGGTGAATTTTACTCGTGTTTAGTGAGTGTGATAGGAATGGGTAACCTGACTCCAGTGAGTTCCTCCTCCTGCTCCCATCTGCTCCCTCTCGGGCAGAGACGATGTACTCCGAGCCATTTCTGACCGGAGAGATATGCGACCGTATGCGGCCACGCGAGGCGGGATCAAAGCGATACTGATGACGTATTGAAGCGCTGCCACAGTACAAATGTAAACACAACCTAACAAGACTACAACTCAAACTTATTATGGAGATATCATCATTTTTGTCCCGCTGTTTATCGTTTCTGCTTGAGAGAGCCCAGATCCAGGCAGGAGGAGGGAACTTGTGAACTCAATACTGCCGCAATCTGGCGGAGTCAGGTTAAGGAATGGGTGGACCAAAGGAGAAGTTCCCAACTTAATTTCTCTATTTCTAGGAATATTTTTAGAATAATATGCACATTTCAAGTAAAAGTCCGGAATAATAAATGTACTTAAAGTACTGGTATCAAATTGTAGGCCTACTTAAAATACCAAAAGTAGATATAGCTCTCATTATGCAGAATGTCCTGTTTCACAACTTTTCAAATGTATAAAATTGCAAAAAAAAGATGTTGAAAATTGCAGACCTACAAACTCACAATACCTCGCATCATGACACATTGCGAGCTTGTAGATCTGCTATTTTCAAATGGCCAAAATGTATAGGGCTGAAGTGCTTAATGTATGTTTGGTAAAAAAAAAGAAAGAATAAAATATCTACAAATTCACTAGTGACTAAAGTTTTCAAATAATTGTAGTGGAGTAAAGTATTGGAAATTGAAAATATCCCTGTAAATTAAAAACAAACAAAAAAAAGAAGAAAAAAATCCTCAAATGTTACTTAAATACAGTACTTGAGTGCATGTACTTAGTTACTTTCCACCACTGGTTGTGAGCTTGTATATCTGCTATTTTTGGCAAAATAGGGATGCTGGGATTCAAGAGGTTAAGTCGGGGCAAATAAAGGTTACATGACTCATCGCCACATCATTGTCGCCCATGGCTGGATAACCTCCGGAAACAACGAGTTGCACGAAAGTTTGCATAACGACTGTACAGGTGATTAAATATGAATTTCCATAGAATAACCATCAAAATAAATAGTTATATGTGCAGGTGTACAACAAGCAAGGGGAATGGATAGAGGAGGTAAAGTGGAGAGTACATCATTTGAAGGACGTGCTATCGGGAAGACCGGGACTGTCTGAAGAGAAGAGACTTCACTTCACCACAACACCCAACTCAGAGATCTGCGACACTCTGCTGGCATCCAAAACGTGAGCTCACTTTAACCTTGTGTTCATTGTTCATTAGAATAGTTAGTAGTTTTCAGAAGAACATGGAGAAACGTTGTTTGTTTAAAAATCTTAGATTGTGTCAACTGCACTCAAATCCATCCATCATGTCTTTCTCTTCTGGACCAGCTGCAGGACACACACAGAGGCTTAAGATGAATGGCACCCTGGAAAATGGCACCGTCTCCTCCATCCCCCCAGCAGCCCTCGTCATCACCGATCTGGCTATCAGCCTCGTCCTGGTTCTCCCCAGCAACATCTACGTTATGTGGCTGATACTGAGTGGAGCTGGTGGGACGATAGCCTCCGAGTTCTTTTATCTCAACCTGACTGCATCTATGATCATCTCTACCCTGAGCAGTATCTTTTTCTTTGCATGGTTCTTCGCAGTACTCAGCTCTACTTTTGCAAAGGTTTCAGGGTTCATCTATGTTGTGTTTTTCTGGTTCTCTGTCCCATCGTTCCAGTGTTGTATCTGTGTGGAGCGTTACATAGCGGTGGTTCACCCTGTGGTGTTTCTCAGGTACAAAGCTCTCCGGTACAGGGTGGCCTGTTGCTGCGTTGTCTGGCTGATGGTGCTTGCAGTAAGCTTGACCAAATTTTGGTCAATAACAGTGATGTGTTACGCCTTTCTGGGCCTTTGCATTGTGTCCATTTCTGTGCTGTCTTTCTGCTGCCTCTCGGTCCTCAGAGCTCTGAAACAGCCTGGACCAGGAGAAGGACAGAGAGACAGTGGCAAAGACATGAAGAGAAGGGCTTTTAGGATTATTCTCATCAGCTTGGTAGTAATGGTATTGACTATAATGAGCTATTTTCCCTATATTCTGAACAATATTCTAGTACTGAACAATTCCAGCCGAGTTGCAACTTCAATCGTATATGTATTAGTCAAGCTGTCAGGGTTTGCTCATCCTTTGCTCTACATCCACAAAGTTGGGAAACTGCCATGCTTCAAGGGGCTCTGAAAGCAGAATAGAGCTTTTTTCCCCAGATCTTTGTGTACTATTATGTTTTAAATCAAATCAAAATCTTCAACTGTGTCAGAGGAACATATTTCAATTATTTCATTTAGATTGTTGTTGTTTATCGAAATACTCACTCATGGTAGAGGAAACTTTAACTATAACATTATTGTTCATCGTACATAGTTTGTTTTCCATTCATGAAAAAAATGTGTTTCTCAAGCTAGATGCATATCTCTGCTGTCGGGAAGAAACCACCTAACTCCAAAATGTTAATCTTTCAGGAAATAAAGAATATACATTTTTCAGGAAATTTAGAAAACCTTATATTAACCTTGAAAACAAAGCAATGCTGCCTCATCAAAGGTGGTGGTGTGACTTTATATTGCCAATTAAGAGGTGGTGGAGTTTATTGAGTCCAGTTTGAGGGTCCAGTGGAGTTAAGAGGTTTTGGCCAAAGCGCTTTTTACTACTTTCCATTGGTTCAATATTTTCAACAACACACAGACGTAAAGGGCTTTCCAAAGCACTAATTTATGCGAAACAAATCCAAAACCTAAAAAAAATGGAGTTAGGTGGTTTCCTCCCACGACATGTATGTGCTTAATTACTGTAAAAGTGTGCAAAAGCTGACATGTTCGCTCTTCAGGTGAACTCTTACAGCATTTACAGTAGGTTGCTGTAGGTTGTTGATTCTCAGGGGCCCTTCAGGGAAACTGGACTGCGCGGTACTGGGTTTGAGGCACTGAAAAGGGCTCCTGGCTTATTTTATTTGTGTTAAATTGAGGTAAAAAAGACGAAAAAAAACTGAAAAGTAAAAAAAAATATATATATACAGTTGGAGGCCATCGATATTGTCCTTTTCTTTTTGCTGAGGTTTGCGTGAAAGGACAGTTAACCCATTTTGGGCGGGAACCCCTTTTGGTGTTTTAAACATTGTTATAATTTAGCTATTGAAAAATAGCAGATCTACAAGCTCGTAGCGTGCCACCGAGTGGCGCGCTACGAGCTTGTAGGTCTGCTATTTTTTGAAAAATCGTGAAAATATTTATTTCAGAAAACTGGAGGATTTAGAAGGATTTTTTATTTATTTTGAGGTCAGGCCTAAATGGGTCAAATGATAAGGGACAATATCGGTGGCACCCAACTGTACTGGCCCAGGGGCCCTCGTAGGGGTTAATCCGTCCCTATTGTCCAGGAAGAAAGTGACTGGCATCCAAAATGTATGATGTCTTTAACCTTGTGTTCATTGTAATAGTGTGATGTGTGTAGAATGTCATATAGCAGGTGATGCGTTACCTGAAATGATTGTTAGTGAATATTTAGCCATCAAATCATCTGTGTTCCACAAGTAAATATAGTATACGTGATTGTCTGGTTGAGTCATCCTGATGAATCAACTCGAGTATACTTTTACGAGAGATTCTTGAGAGTCCATGTTGTCTGATCATAACTGGACTCCTCGTCATACAGTAGGTCACCAGGTCACTCTGTTCAGTGGAAGAACATAAAATAATATATGTAAAATACTTGTAACTTTCCTACATTACTAAATGCATGGTCAGAAACCACATGTATACCTCCACAGACCACCAGTGGTCCACGGACCACCCGTTGAAAACCCTGTAGAGAATACACAAAAATACCTAATAATTATTTGTTGTGTTCAGTGTTGTGTGTGACTGTTCTATATACTCCCCATTTTCAACTGTTTTTATTGTATTTTGACACTTGCTTTGGCAATTTAAACATGTGTTTTCTCATTCCAATAAAGCTCCTTTGAATTGCAAATTCTAATTCAAAAACAGTGCCTGTTGGGCACCGGCCTACTCATGAATGATTTGGAAATGCATGGCACACCCAGTTATGCAGAATCATGTGTGTCTGTATTCCTTTTCTGGCCATACAGTATATGGAGTTCTGTGATGACATGAATACTGCATAGTGTATACTCATGTCATTTTGGGAGTCTGCAACTTTTCTGACATGAAGGGCGAGGTCGTGAATGAATGGAGAACTTACGTCATAGTCATTATGTGGACGAGCAAATCTGTATTTTCGTCCTACACAAACATTAATCCATTTTGGGCGGGAACCCCTTTTGGTGTTAGCATTATGTTATGCTTTAGCTATCGAAAAATAGCAGATCTACAAGCTCATAGCGCGCCACCGAGTGGCGCGCTATGAACTTGTAGGTCTGCTATTTTTGAAAAATCGAAGAACGACTGACATAGAAACATAGCTTTTTCAGAAAACTGTCAGGATGTAGTAGACATTTTTAGAATCTGATAAATCTGTTAAATTCTCATTGACAATGGATGGAGAATTTTACTTCATAGTGTCTGCAGAGCAAATAGGCATAGTGTCTAATATTTTACTTCATGATGATGTACAATGATAAGAGCGCCCCTCACACAATAGTATTTTTGTCAAGTCTCATCGGGAAAGTGTCCTCAATGGTGGCTACTGGCTGGGGTGGAGGAGGGTGAGCAGCACAGGTTTAAGCAGACAGCAGCGCAGCAGTATCAGTATGCAGCAGCAAGAAAACCATTTTTCTAAAACATTTACAACCCTTCGCCTCGTGGCCTTGTGAAGTATAATATAAGCAAGGGATAGATGGATAGATAGATAGATAGATAGATAGATAGATAGATAGATACTTTATTCATGGCCGTGGGAAGATATTTACAGTAGGAGGTGCTGAACGTTTAGTAGGGCGTGCACGCGCATTTTCGTGCATTTTCACACGGAAAAGTGGCTTTTACTTTCCCTCTCCACACGCATGAGCAAACTGACGCAGGCAATTAACCAGGATAAGGCGCCGCCGATACTGTGATACAGCATATTTATTAGGCCCAGTAACAGAAATCTGTTTTGATTAAAATTATTATTATTTTTCCCCTCCTGTCCGAAGGGGGGCTGTGCCTGGGGGGAGGGGGTGTTCCAGCCCCCCCCAGCACCCCTACTTCCCTCAGCCATGACTTTATTTGTCCTTGCGGAAATTTGTTTTGTGCCAAGCACTCATCAGGATACAAAAAAAATACATTGACAATACTTCACAACTCCTCTCAGAGAGAGATAACGTTATGATGCGGCATCGAAAAATAATGACCGTCTTTGATTAGGCAACCCGTCTGTTATCAAGAAATAACACATTGCTGAATTCAGCGATTGACCAATCAGAATCAAGCATTCAACCAAGGCGTCCGTGTAATAAGGACATGTTGTGTTGTGACCTCAAGTCAGTTTTCAAATAACAAAAAGTACAAAAAAAAAAAGTATGCGATATTTAGTGGAGTAGAAGTATAAATAATTGCTATACTTTGGACATAAACGTACTTTCTCCACCACTGCAGATGTGAAAGTGTGCATGAACGTATCGCATGTGTGCACGGGGTGTGTGTGTGTGTGTGTGTGAGCGCGTGCGTGCATGTGCAAGTGTGAATGGTGAGAAGATACCTGTCAAACTGTCTTTCTGCAGATAAGACCTGGACACCATCGACAATCTCTTATGCACAATTCCGACATATCAAACTCCAGCCAACATTGGTACACACATTCTCACAGGGCTCCATTCCATTTCTTATATTTATTCATCCATTCATAGCTTTGTGGGGTTTACAGGTTTTAAGCTTTTTAGACCTGAGGATGATTCTACAAAATTGGCTTCTAAACAGTTTTCTGAAAAACCTATGTTTCCGTGTTAGTGGTGTTCAACCTTTTTCATGTCAAAGACCCCCAGAATTATCTGTATTTGGCCGCGGAACCCCATCTGAATATGTTGTTCCAGGGAGGGACCCCCCCCCCCCCCCCCCAGAAGCAAAGACTTGAGTTTAAAACTTTTGCTCTGAAAGAATATATATTCAAAGACCACATTTTCAAGATTTTTCAAAAATAGCAGATCTACAAGCTCGAGTGCCGCACTATGAGCTTGTAGATCTGCTATTTTTCAACAGTATAATAAATACTTAAAACACCAAAAGGGGTTTCCCGTCCAGAATGTGTTAAAGATACCAACAGGACAGATAAAAAAAAGAGTTTTAACTTGGGAGTGTTACATTATTTCCAGTGATAATGCCGCAGAAGGCCTTGGGGCAGGGTTTGTAAAGTGCCACAGGGCCATGAGGATTCGACAAGTTTTTTTCGTGGTTCCACAAGTTATTTTCGTGGTTCCACTAGCGTCAGCAGTCTATCTGCGGCAGCGTGTATAAGGCACAGAACTTTCTTTGCCGTGGCGGAAAGGTTTTCCGAAAGATCATGTACTAATAGGATTATCCAATTACGACTCTCTCCTGCAACCGACGTGCGAACACGATTGTTTTATATAGACGCTGCATGCGCGGTTGCCGAGCACTCAGAGGTTGTGGCTGACGACGCTCTCCCGCTGTGAAAGAGGCTCAGGGAGGGAGGGAAGGAGGGAGGGAGGGAGGGAGGGAGGGAGGGAAGGAGGGAGGGAGGGAGGGAGGGAAGGAGGGAGGGAGGGAGGGAGGGAGGGAGAGAGGGAAGGAGGGAGGGAGAGAGGGAAGGAGGGAGGGAAGGAGGGAGGGAGGGAGGGAGGGAGGGAGGGAGAGAGGGAAGGAGGGAGGGAGAGAGGGAAGGAGGGAGGGAAGGAGGGAGGGAGGGAGGGAGGGAGGGAAGGAGGGAGGGAGGGAGGGAGGGAGGGAGGGAGGGAGAGAGGGAGGGAAGGAGGGAGGGAAGGAGGGAGGGAGAGAGGGAAGGAGGGAGGGAAGGAGGGAGGGAGGGAGGGAGGGAGGGAGGGAGGGAGGGAGGGAGGGAGGGAAGGAGGGAGGGAGAGAGGGAGGGAGAGAGGGAAGGAGGGAGGGAGAGAGGGAAGGAGGGAGGGAAGGAGGGAGGGAGGGAGGGAGGGAGGGAAGGAGGGAGGGAGGGAGGGAGGGAGGGAGAGAGGGAGGGAAGGAGGGAGGGAAGGAGGGAGGGAGAGAGGGAAGGAGGGAGGGAAGGAGGGAGGGAGGGAGGGAGGGAGGGAGGGAGGGAAGGAGGGAGGGAGGGAGGGAGGGAGGGAGGGAGGGAGGGAGGGAGGGAGGGAAGGAGGGAGGGAGGGAGGGAGGGAGGGAGGGCTGTTTCCTCGACAGTTCCAGATGGTTCCTGTCTTTATCTCACTTATAGGACTACCAGCGCTGATATCCATCTACGGCTCAGCAGCAGTCTGACAATGTACATTCATTTCTCTTTCTAAACGTACAGTATAATATAGCCTCACTTTCCAGCAGAAACCATGTATCTCCATGTATAATATTGTCATTTGGGGTCATTTATTTTCATAGATTATTTCCCCTTTTTGTGCTTTGTCAACGGTAAACA
>NC_136804.1:27012391-27059891 GCF_951216825.1 Electrona antarctica | reverse complement strand
GTGTGTGTGTGTGTGTGTGTGTGTGTGTGTGTGTGTGTGTGTGTGTGTGTGGGGGGGGGGGGGGGGGGTGGGGGGGGATCCAGCAACTCACTCGGCCGAGGGAAATAGCCGCTTAAAGAGAGGGCTTGGTTTCGCAAGACCACAGTCTGCAAGCCTGCAGATTATTGCTCAACAGCACTCGCTCACACGCCACACACACACCCACACGCACACAAAAGGTCTTAAAGGAACTCTCTGCAGGTTTTCCTCATGACACACTGGATCGTAATATATAAACATTGACAATGTCATTCAGGGGTGCCGTGGATGATATATATTTACTGGGGTGACCAAAGCCCCACTAGCAGTCCCTAGAGAGAGGTGGTTAGCCCCACTAGCAGTCCCTAGAGAGAGCTGGTTAGCCCCACTAGCAGTCCCTAGAGAGAGGTGGTTAGCCCCACTAGCAGTCCCTAGAGAGAGGTGGTTAGCCCCACTAGCAGTCCCTAGAGAGAGCTGGTTAGCCCCACTAGCAGTCCCTAGAGAGAGGTGGTTAGCCCCACTAGCAGTCCCTAGAGAGAGCTGGTTAGCCCCACTAGCAGTCCCTAGAGAGAGGTGGTTAGCCCCACTAGCAGTCCCTAGAGAGAGGTGGTTAGCCCCACTAGCAGTCCCTAGAGAGAGGTGGTTAGCCCCACTAGCAGTCCCTAGAGAGAGGTGGTTAGCCCCACTAGCAGTCCCTAGAGAGAGGTGGTTAGCCCCACTAGCAGTCCCTAGAGAGAGGTGGTTAGCCCCACTAGCAGTCCCTAGAGAGAGGTGGTTAGCCCCACTAGCAGTCCCTAGAGAGAGGTGGTTAGCCCCACTAGCAGTTCCTAGAGAGAGGTGGTTCCCAAACTTATTCATGTCAAGGACCCCCACATTGACACTGTAATTAGAAGAGATAATGCCATGCAGGGACCCCCATAAGAGAAGGCTCTAGCAGTGATTCTCAACCCGTTTAATTTCAAGGACACCAAGTTTGACATGCATTAGTTTACGGACCCCCATTTAATGGCATTTGTATCTCGGGGACCCCCAATTTATATTGTATATCATACTCTCTTACTAGTGGGGAGAAACATGAAAAACTAGAAAAAGTGCCCTTCTGGGCACAGGTCTCCACCAGGAGGATAGGAGTGTGAGTGTGATGTTTGTTTGGCAAAATGTTTAGGAGCAATATAAACGTGTGTGTGCGTGTGCGCGTGCGTACATGCGTGCGTGTGTGTGTGTGTGACGTGGCTTGGCCTGTTGTAGCGCCACCATGAGGCTAATTTGAAAACTGTCAAGTGGCATTTCTTCCAAAGCCTAGTGGGAATATGCATGCACAGTTTCACCACAATCGGACGCTGCGTTGAGTAGTTGTGACGATTTGTACAAAACGGGTACAAAGCGGGCTACTCCTGAAAAGTTTAGAAGCCAATCGTAGCCAATGAGGGTGGATTATGAGAAATCAAACAAACCCGTCTTGATCACATGACTACCGATTTGCGTGAAATTTGGATAAAATCTGAAGGAGTAATATTAGAAAATGTGTTTTACATATGTCGGCCTCCTGGTGGCGCTATAAAGAGCAGATGTGAAAAATTCCAGGCAAAGGTTTTTCCTTGGCCTCTAGGGAGTTGGCATACAAAGTTATCCACAGATCCGTGCAGTTAGAGGTAAAACACTTTTCTGCCATTTATAGCGCCACCATGAGGCTGAGTTGAAAATGTTCATGTGGCATTTCTTCCTCGGCCTAGTGGGAATGTGCGTGCACAATTTCACGGAAATCACACGATGTGTTCATGATTTGCAGCATTTTGTTTGAAACTGAGCACTCCTGCTTGCTTTGGAAGCCAATCTTAGCCAATCAGTATGGAGTCTGAGAAATCTGAAAGACCCTTTTCGTTGAATGGCTCTAGGGAGACTGTGTACCAATTTGCGTGATGTTTGGACAAAATCTGTAGGTGTACTGTCCAAAAACTTGTTTTGCACAAAGCGGCCACCTGGTGGCGCTATAACAGGCCGTTCTGGAATTTTTGGGGCAGAGGTTCATCGTTGGCATCCAGGGAGTGTGTGTGCAAAATTTGGCATTGACCGGGTTACCGGAGATTAGCTGATCACGGACGGACGGGCGGGCGGACGGACGGACGGACGGACGGACGGAGTGCAAAACATACTCTCTCCCCATGCCTTCGGCCTGGTGGAGACAACAAAACACAGCATACAGAACAACTGCGAAAGATTTAATTCATTTAGCACTGAGACCAGATTGTACAAATGGCTTCTAAATCATTACAGCTTTCTGAAAAACCTTTGTTTCTATATCAGAATGTGGCCGCAGACCCCCCATCTGAAAATATGTTGTTCCAGGGACCCCCCCTGCAGAAGCAAAGATTTGAGTTAAAAACGTTCGCTCTGAAAGAATATATATTCAAAGATTTCCGCCACATTTTCACGATTTCACCCCAATAGATTCTAAGAACTTGAATTTTGTTTACAAGTGGAAACTTGAGAAAGAGGTCATGGGATCACCAACGAATAGGGTTCAAAATCCTGGCAGCTTACAGTAAGAGCTGGACCACACAGTGCCATCCTTAGCTAGCAGGTCTAAAACATAAAAAAATACACTTCTTGTTCTGAAACATTGTGAATCCATTCACAGTAGACTAGCTGACCCTTGTATTTATTGCTCTGCATGCACTTAAGACACTTAGCATTGCTGCGTCCAATGGAATGAGGCTGTTGCTGTTTCGGTACTGAGGAGAGAGAGAGAGAGAGAGAGAGAGAGAGAGAGAGAGAGAGAGAGACGTACATCAAAGCAGAAAGGGAGACAGAGCCATGCAGTGAGAATAATGAGCAGAATAGCAGCTCTCCATCAGAGTAAACAAAGTGGCTGTGGGGTCAGAGGTCATCAGAGTGTGTGTGGGAGGGGAGGGGAGACAGGTGGAGACTAGGCCTCGTACAGCAGGGTTTAAGAGAGCTCTACTGAGGCAGGACAGGGGAGAGAGAGACAGAGAGACTCTTCTAAGGCCTAAAACAGGGTTCATATAGGGCCCCAGTGCTCCAGGGCCTGAAATGTACGGAGATGTGTGCGCACGATGTGTGCACACGCACATGCACACACCTACGCATTCAGAGTAGCCTTGCCATGCCATGCCATGCCATGCCATGCCATGCCATGCCATGCCATGCCATGCCATGCCATGCCGGGCCTCTGGTGCCGTGCCAGAACGTAAGAAGAGGTAGCGGAGCAGAACTCTGGGCAGCCTGGGCCCCGGCCAAGAACATCTGGTGGTACATACAGTACACCACAGCAGGGGGAGAGAGACACAGAGAGACACAGAGAGAGAGAGAGAGAGAGAGAGTGGCAGAGAGAAGCGAGTGAATGAGCAAGCAAGGCTGGATGGGAGCCAAGGGAGCACGTTTTTTTTTTTTTTTTCACTGGTACAGTGTGTGTATCTTTTTGCATATTTTTCTGGTTATGTGTAATGTAGAGCTGGTTGCTGCGTTTTGCTGTTTAGCTGTTATAACAGTAATTATAATTTGAGAAGAACCCTTGAAAGAATGATGTTTTGTTTGTGGATTTTTTAATACAAATCCAATCATATTAAGTTTGCATTCATGTAATTTACTGTACTGGGTTCGATCCTGGTTCAGGATAATTAATCTTACACATTAGGCCTATATCGATGTGCTTATTGCCTCACCTGGTGCACTGACACTGCATTGTGTTCTTACGGCCGGTGCAGGCCGAGCTGTGCTGTGACAACTGCTGCTGAAAATATCCCACGATTTTGTAATCCATTTTTCACCCCTGTGTCAATTATCTGATGTGATCCTGGGCTCTACACACCCTCTGCCAACCTGGGGAGAGCAGCGGACTTGAACTCATGCTTCCTTCATGCATGAGTGACCAAGTCGCTCCTTTACACTTGACAGGGGGGAGTTTCCCTGGTTGGACGTAGCGCGTGGAAGGAGCACGTTATTCCAACCAGTTCCTTTCCCCTCCATCATGTGCCCCGGCTGGTCAGGGGGAGGCAGTTTAGTGACTGCATGTTTTTTGTGAAGGTACCTACCCTAGGGGACACGGGGAGAACATGCAAACTCCACACAGAACGGTCCTTTTGCCAACCCCGCCTCGGGTATGGGCACTGACGACGCGGAGGAGAGGACACGCCGCCAGCGCCCACAGCGTCCCAAGCGGGAATCGAACCCAGGACCTTCTAGCTGTGAGGCGACAGCACTACCGACTGTGCCACCGTGCCCCTTATATGCCTATTCTATTGTGTTCTATTGTGTTCGGGGTCGGTCGCGCCCACACTAAAAATTATCTGCACAGGTGCACTCATGGGGGTTAATCCGGCCCTGGTTGTTCCTAATAGGTCCGGACCATTAGGTTTAATTCTTTAATCATTTCATATTTATGTCGATTTAAGCTCAGACATTTATCTCAGACATTTATGTTGCTGTGCTATTAACTCATTTTGGACGGAAATTAATTTTGTGCTGAATACACGGTCTGTTGGGAAGGGCTTGCACTCAGTCAAAAATCACCACATAATATTATGGTTGCTTTTAGTACCGGTTATAGCTTGGTAAAAATACGCAATCGTTATTAACAGTGTTACAAAAATGTATTAGCTACCGTTTTTAAAACGTCAAGGAGTTTACAATGTCGAGACAAATCTAGGAGGTCTTTTATCCATCATCCTCACACTGGTAGCTAGCAGAGGAGATTTTAGATATATTTAAACATTTTCTTTTATGAAAATGCAGAGGGAAACTGATCAAAGAAAAGCCTGTCTGCAGAACACGCAGGAAGA
This sequence comes from Electrona antarctica, assembly GCF_951216825.1. Lineage (NCBI taxonomy): Eukaryota > Metazoa > Chordata > Actinopteri > Myctophiformes > Myctophidae > Electrona > Electrona antarctica. The sequence goes on along the minus strand of NC_136804.1, from coordinate 27,055,074 downwards.
GTGTCACAGCAAACGGAAGCGACTCTTCAAATCTCAGGAGCCATCTTTGTGACACCCACTGCTTCACAGAATCTCAGAAGCTTTATTGTCACATCACAGGTTTACAGGGTAAAAAAAAAAGGTCTGTTGAATTCGTTTTTGTGCATAGTTCCTATTGTGTAATAGCGAATAGGGTTGCCAACTAACCGGAATTCAATAAGGGACACTGGGCAAAGTGGTTAACAACCTGTATTATATATGAGCTGTTTGAACATGTAAGATGTTGACATTTATAAATTCCACCCCCCAAAAAAAATAAATGTGTGTCCAGTCCATTAATCAATAAGGGACAGTTCTTTTAGTTTCCAAATAAGGGACGATTCCTTATTACAAGGGTTTGGTGATTGGTTGGCAACCCTTCTTCTGAATGTCATAGTTTGTCTGCCTAATTTTCAAATAGCTTGTTAATAATGTAATCCTGAATCTTACTGTACGCGCTCTAGCGAACACACTGGCTTACCGCTCGTGTTTGTAGTCTCCGCACGCACATCATCGCGCATGATGACATTATTTCAATCTAATTCAGTTCAGTTGCTTTATTGTCAATGCAGGTGCAACACAAATGTTCATTTGCCAACTCCCGAGTCAATGCAGTGAAAAGTAGACGGACGTGGGGGTGGTGGGCGGGGGGGTCTGTGGGGGCGTTTACCCGGAAAAGAATAAATCATATCATTTAAAATCCGGCAGTCGTCAAATTGGTTGTAAACAGTTTCCAACAGGATTAACACTATTGGCACCTGTGTTCTCAAGACTCATTTGCAGTTATGTAAATCGTGGATGGGTTCATTTCAAATACTCAAGCGCAACAGACAAGAGATAATTGATAGGCTGCGTGTGCGTGCGTGTGCATGCACGTGTGTGTGTGTAATATAATACAATAACAATAATTGTGACTCATCACATCAGTGGGTAATGGTTTACGTGTTCTGAGATTCAATCAATTAAAAAAATAAAACATGGTGAAATTATTTAAATGCCTAAAATACTGTTAGTATAAGCAGTTCCCTGCATAACCGTGAACCCTGAAGGCATGCAGAAAGCCGTGATCGTTTTTGTCTCAACGATCTCAATAGTATAATGGCGACCTGAAATTGTCATCAGTAGCCTCTGCCCATTATTCACAGCGCGATCCGAAAAACAAGGAAAAAAAAACAAAACGGCCTTGGTGTTAAGTGGTCAGTGTCTGTTTAATTATTTGAACAAATTGGATGCTTTTGGCGGAAGATTCTGTCATTTAAAATCCAACTGCAACTGTTGTCGATCTGCTTTTGACGGAATTTTCCGTCAATTAATGTAGCCTATACCTTACCGATATGAAGCTGCCTCGCTGAAAATCAACTTTTAACACTGACCCGGTTGCTAGGCAACGCCTCCGTCACTCCCAGCACAAGGAAACGTGCGTGCGCGTTCCATAGGGTCCATAGAGTAATAAAAGGATAGAGACCGAACCGGAGCGTTCAAGTCGGTAGAGTGTTTTTGCGTGCTGGTTGTCCGGGCCGAATTTTTTACCCATGACCAGCCCTGCCATGCATCAATATGTCTGTACACGGACAAGAGTTAAAAGATCACACATACTACGCTGGAGCCTGACCTTTAAGGGCTTTTAAAAACAAGCAGAAAAATCTTAAAATCAATTCTAAAACTCACATGTAACCAGTGGAGGGCCGCAAGGACTGGTGTAATGTGCTCACTTCTGTGTTCGTGAGTCAGGAGCCTGGCAGCTGCGTTTTGCATCAGTTGCAGTCTTTGAATATATTTTGCTTACTGATAACCGACTAAAGTGCATATTGCAATAGTCAAGTCTGGAGGAGATAAAAGCATGGATGACCTTTTTCTAGGTCTGCAGCGATAAGGAAGAGCCTGACCTTTGCTAGTCGTCTCAGCTGGACAAATCAGGACCAAACTACTGTGGTCACCTGGATGACAAAAGACCGCTCTGGATCCAACACCAAGGTTTCAGGCCTTCTTTTTCTCCACATTTTTGGAGTGGGCTCTGAGACTGGAAGTGACATTGGTGTAGCCAGGCTTTATGGGGTACTGCCATTTAATTTTTTTTCATATCATATTATGAAAGCAGGGAATCATAGCTTCAAATTGACATATTGGTTGTTCAGTTTGACCCACCAGTTTTGGAGATATGGCTTATAGAGTAATATCTTGCAGAAAACAGCGAGTTGAGAAAACAGGCTTGAAAGGTTCACTTCTGTGGTCTCTAACATTACACCTAGCTACATGTTTGGGCATTTATTTCATATTTGCATGTCGATTTCAGCTCTGACACTTATTTCAGACATGCTCTAGTATGTGAAGAGTCTGCCTGTGCTATTAACCCATTAAAAAAAAGTTTTTCTCCTCTGGTGAAAAGCTGTAATTTGCGCGATGGCAGTCTCTCAGTCAAATCTGGTCAAAATTGTCGTCTGCACAACAACAGAAATCTATATCATGTATATGCATGATTTGGCCCAAGTGTAGCATAAGACCGGAGCACTGACTGTCCAGAGTCACTTCACTTATACCAACATCGTTTTTCAGGCGGTTGATAGAACACCATAGAGTACAGAGTACAGGCTTCTGTCTGCTGCAAGCAACAAGTCATTAATTGTGACCTTGAGTAAAGCAGTCTCTGTTATGTGTTGGGCACGGAAGACAGATTCCGTGAAATACTTCAAAGATTTGTTTGGTTTCATAGAGGAAATAAGTTGTGCGGAGACAACATATTATTCTAAAATCTATGATAAAAAAAGACTTGAAGATGGGCCTACAATTACTTATATAGAAGGGCCTAGAGAAGGCTTCTTTAACCCATTTTTGGCGGGAATACCTTTTGGTGTTTTAAGCATTATGTTATGCTTTAGCTATTGAAAAATAGAAGATCTACAAGGTCACCGAGTGCCGCGCTACGAGCTTGTAGGTTTGCTATTTTTGAAAAATCGTGAAAATGTGGTGCAAATCTTTGAATATATATTCTTTCAAACCTATACGTTTTTAACTCAAATCTTTGCTTCTGGTGGGGTCCCTGGGACAACATATTTTCAGATCGGGGTCGGCGGCCAATTACATATATTTCTGGGGGTCCTTGAAATTAAATAGTTTGAGAACCACTGACATATAAACATGAGGTTTTTCAGAAAACTGTCAGGATTTAGAAGCCATTTGTAGAATCGCACGCAAGCCAAGATTCTTCTCAAGTGATCTTCTTCGTCATGGCAGCGCGGCTCCCCTAATCCAACCGTCTTTTGCATGCGTGTGTGAGCTTACATGCGTGTTCACAGCATAACCGGGCACCGGCGGTCTACTCGGGATTGGTGCAAGTTGGGAATGCACATGACCCCGCCGGTCAGGCAATACCAGCCTGAAAGAGCCATGCTTTTCTGGGCATAGAGGGCTGGAGCAAACTATAGCGCTGGAAACCGACGCAGACTTCCTATTGGTTCATCAACCTATGAGCCCCTCATCTGTGTATATCCATATATGGGTATGATCATACGTGGGCATTGTTCTGGACAACACTCTCCACATACGCCATGAATAACCTGACTCGATGCCGGGCAGTCTGAAGTCAATCAGTCGGACGGTTCTCGAGAGACGCAAACTGTCTACAGGCACACAAAGACATTTCTCGCATCTATGGTAGGATTCATTTCTGGCCTCTGCAACTGTACAGTGAGAGAGAGATAGAGAGATTTGATCATCCTTTTTCCCTGCGTGAGAAGAGCAACACAGAGGCAGTGTTCAGGCCACCTCTGCCGTCAGGCGGCCAGTGCCACAGCAGCAGTTTTCAGCAGCGCACACACGCACACACACACACACACACACACACACACACACACCACACACACACACACACGACACCATTGTTCTCTATAGTGTGGAATACAAGCAGAGGCTACACTATCTGCACAGGAGAAAGCCTATGCATTAACACAAGCCGAGCTGGTTGGATGGTCCGCAACGCACATGGAAAATCATGCACGCCCACGCACACACAAACATGGCTACTTTCGCATTTTTGAGTGGTACAAACCACTCCAACAACTGGCTTTGTACCCGTGTACCCATGTTCGTACCAAAAAAATGAGCATGGTTACTATGGTCACTGACATTACGTCAGACCACAGCTGATCAGGCTATATAAGACCTTGCACCACTCAGTTCACACGGGTGTGATTTTTTTTTATTTGAATGAATATTAAACAGTTTTGGACACACGCACGCACGCGCGCACGCGCATGCACACACACACACACACACACACACACACACACACACACACACACACACACACACACACACACACACACACACACACACACACACACACACACACACACACACACACACACACACACACACACACACGCGCGCGCGCACACGCGCATCAGCTCTCCCATTCCTACTGATGTGGAAGATATTAACCAATCTCTCCCTCATGTGCAGATACAGCCCTTTATCTCACGCGGACCGCCGCGCGGTGCTGCTCTCACGTGATGATGAATGAGCACCGCTAAAAGAGGCTGCACGGCCCCGCCGGAGATCGAAAGTCCACCGCGGCGAGGGTTCAAAGGTCGCGGCCGCTATGTGGGCCAAACCACTGTACTCTCCACTGTGCGAAGCCCACCGAGGAGGAGGAGGACTCATGAATATTACATAGAGCCTGGGCCATGTCGGGATGGAGCGATAAACAAAAGGCCAAGATCTCATCTGAGAGAGAGAGAGAGAGAGAGAGAGAGAGAGAGAGAGAGAGAGCAGAGAGTGAGAGAGAGAGAGAGAGAGAGAGAGAGAGAGAGAGAGAGAGAGAGAGAGACAGAGACAGAGAGAGAGAGAGACAGAGAGAGACAGAGAGAGAGAGAGAGAGAGAGAGAGAGAGAGAGAGAGAGAGAGAGAGACAGAGAGAGAGAGAGAGAGAGAGAGAGAGAGAGAGCAGAGAGTGAAGGATGGAGGAGGGATAAAGAGGGTCCTGTGAGGCCGAACAAAGACGGGCTTTATGGCGGCGGGGGTCAAATGGGCGTTTTATTCATGGCTTCCCCCTACACACTGAGAGGAGCTCCCTCAGGACTCTTTAATGCCAAGGGGAGGTGATGTGTGTGTGAGTGTGTGTGTGTGGGGGGGGGTGAGACACACACACACACGTGCGCGCGCACACACAGACGCGCGCACACACGCGCGCACACACACACACGCGCACACACACACACACGCACGCACACACACACACACGCACGCACGCATGCACGCACACACACACACCATAGGACAACCGCTGAAGCATGGTCAGCGGGTCCTTTCACCTTGATCGTGACAAACCCCCGCAGAACAACATGTCTCAAATACATGTCTATGTGATATCTGTGGGGTTTTAACACAATCCTCTGTGTTCCTTAACCACATGAACCCCTAGCGGCGCGAGAAATTGGCAGCGAATAGATTTGATATAGAGGTGACGGGTGCCAAGTACAGAGGCCTGTACTTGGCACCCGTCACCTCTATATCAAATCTAGGGCATCCCGGCAGGCTCACAAACTATATACTGTAGGCATACATGGGCAACTGGCGGCCCGGGGGCCACATGCGGCCCCCACCATCACGTAATGCGGCCCTCAGCTTACTATCAGAATACTGATATATTATTGATTTCAGCTGTTACAATTCCAAACATGCAGCTTAATGACTAGTATTGGAGTATTGATTGGACTACTGGAGTGAGTGTGGAAATATAGTGGCCCTCTGGAGTGAGTGTGGAAACATAGTGGCCCTCTGGAGTGAGTGTGGAAACATAGTGGCCCTCTGGAGTGAGTGTGGAAACATAGTGGCCCTCTGGAGTGAGTGTGGAAACATAGTGGCCCTCTGGAGTGAGTGTGGAAACATAGTGGCCCTCTGGAGTGAGTGTGGAAACATAGTGGCCCTCTGGAGTGAGTGTGGAAACATAGTGGCCCTCTGGAGTGAGTGTGGAAACATAGTGGCCCTCTGGAGTGAGTGTGGAAACATAGTGGCCCGTTAACCGAAGAGGATTTCACAGCGCATGCAGTTGTGTATGTAATGCATTAGAAGATTATGACCTCAGAGGACCGCTGCTGTGAATGCTATTTCCTCGTGGCTCCGACGCTGCATGTTGTTGTGGTTGACTGGGTGTCTGCGAGCGTCGCGACAGCAGATGTTTGGCCTACAGCAGCAGCAGCAGCCTGGCGGGCCGGGCCGGGCCGGGCGGGCCGGGGTGCAGGGTGGGTTTCAGCCTGAATCGCTGCCTTCCGTACGTGATTCTGAATTGTTACTCGCTACTCAGTCTGGACAGAGGCTGCTTGACTCGCATTTCAAAAGGTCAACTGTTACGTATAGCCACGTTGTTGATGATACGTCATTAGCCTGCAGCGCCACTCTGTCCATGCTTCTCACTGTTGAAAAGAATGGCGCCGTTCGAGTCTTGAGAGTGAAAACCTACGGTAAAAAGTAAACGATTCAGTAGTCCACTGTCAGATTCAGTAGTACAAAAAAAAAGGATGGCTGTGTGGGGTGAGTTTAGGGGAAATAGCCAATAATGTGTTTTGGCACAAAATAACACCTGGACCTCTTTGGTGGGGACGTAACAACAAGGTAAGAAAGCCTTCTAGCCCGAAATACTCCTTTACATCTGCAAAGTAATACGTTTTTTTTTGGAGTAAAAAACATTTACCTCTGAGATGTAATGGAGTAGAAGTAAAACAATAGAAATTTGGAAATACGCCTACTGCACTAGTAAAGTAAAGAAATACATACAATTTGTATACTCAAGTACAGTTTAGAATACATGTGCTTGTACATGTGCTTTCCACCATGCCTGTGGGGAAAGGGGGGGGGGGGGGGGGGGTGGGGTTGGTCGGCAGGGGCATCTGTATGTTTTTCACGAAAGACTACTGAAGCATGAACACACATGCGATGCATAAAAATAGGTCTGACATACTTGGAATATTGTACACACATGTGCACATAAATGAAAACCTGTGGAGATAAAAAGGAACAACAATAAAGAGTGAAGGTTGTATTAGCATTGGATCTGCACGCACGCACGCACGCACGCACGCACGCACGCACGCACGCACGCACGCACGCACGCACGCACGCACGCACGCACGCACGCACGCACGCACGCACGCACGCAAACACAATGCCATCACTGACAGCAACAATGTCTCTGTCTGGAGGAAACCTGGTATGTCCAAAAAAGAGAAATTGAAGTTGAAATTGAGGAAAAATACATTTTTTTATAATTTAATCACACAAGCTGTAGTTAAAGGTGCAGTTACGTCACCTTGCTAAAATATTGCATTTCATTAAAAATAAATATGATGTGAATATTGATGTGAAAATGAAATTGTATACTGTGATGTATCTCTTTCGAGAATACATACATGGTCGGGATACCAATTTGATCCAATCAGGAGATTTATTTTATTTATTTTTTTACAATAATTTAAATGGAGAAAACAGCAGATCTACAAGCTCACAACGCATCGCATCACAACATGTTTTGAGCTTGTAAATCGGCCATATTCCACAACGTCGGTATACAACCCTGTCAAGAAGTATTAAATATGGCATTTATTCATAAAAAAATCACACCCGTGTGAACTGAGTGGTGTAAGGTCTTATATAGACTGATCAGCTGTGGTCTGACGTAATGAAATCACACCCGTGTGAACTGGGTGACCATAGCAACCATGCTCATTTTTTGGTACAAACAGACAGACAGACAAACAGACAGACACGTAAACTAACAAAGCCAGTTGTAGGAGTGGTTTACACCACTCAAAAAAAGCAGTGATGTAATGGAGATACGTGGTTTGAGCTTGTAAATCGGCCATATTCCACAACGTTGGTACAAGTCAAGAAGTATTAAATATGGCATTTATTCATAAAATAAAGCAGTGATGTAATGGAGATACGTGGTTTCTGCCCCGACAGCTACGACATGATACACACAAACAAACACTCTTATTTGCTTTTGGATGATTATTTCCCTTGACATACACCTACCCGTTTCCCACTCTGTCTAATATGGCTGTAATCACCATTGTAAACCTTGTGTCATTGCGAGGACACATATAATTAAACCATTCAGGCCTGACGTCGAAATAAAAAAATAGTTTTCTAAATCATGACAATTTTCGGAAAGATTTGAGGCACATTTTTTTTTCTTTTTTTTTTTCACAGTTTTGTTTATTCAAAATTTCAGGGTATACAGAAAATCAAATAATATGACAGTATATGTGACACACCCATATGGAACATACCAAGAGTACATATAAATGTCGTGACCACTATATGCAAAATATTGTGGTAGCATAAAAGCAATTGTATAGTCCTATGCTAACAGGGAAGTGATGACAGTTACAAACCACATAACCTGAACCAAGATTTGAAACAGATTTGAGGCACATTTTAACGATTTTTCAAAAATAGCAGATCTACAAGTTCATAGCGCGCCACTCGGTGGCGCGCCACGAGCTTGTAGATCTGCTATTTTTCAATAGCTAAAGTATAACAGAATGCTTGAAACACCAAAAGGGGTTCCCGCCCAAAAGGGGTTAAAAGAGGATTAGGAATGGATGGGCCCAGATGCCTCCTGCATGTAATTAACATTCAGACAATGTGACGAGCATGCACAGAAAAACACCTGTGTGTTTGTGTGTGTGCGCGCGCTGTGCACTATACGCGTGCACGTTTCTGTATGTCATGTGTTGTTTGTGTGTGTGTGTGTGTGTGTCTCTGTCAGTGTTGCCAAGTCTGCATATTATAAGCTACCTTGGGCTAGCTTTTTCTTTATCCCTTGTTATAACTGGTAGTTTCTTATTTGCAGTGGCGGGAAAAGCGCTACATTTTTTTAAAGGAGCATTCAGTGATTTTTTTGGGTGATTTGGAACAACTTATTTTCAGATGGGGGTCCGCGGCCAAATACAGATAATTCTGGGGGTCCTTGACATGAAAATGGTTGAGCACCACTGATATAGAAACATGGGTTTAAAAAAACATTTTGTAGAATCTAGTGTCAGGTCTTTGGATCAGTGGTTCTCAAACACGTCAAGGGCCCCAAATTAACACATTTCCCGTAGAAACCGTAAATAAGGTTTAGTCTGGCCGCCCGATCCCGTAACCTACGTGATAAAGGTCTTTATATTCTTTAATCCATGTTTTGATCGGATCGAGTCGATAGCGGTCTCCCGTTAGCATCCCAGTGTAAAGTGATGGACGGTGCCATCTTAACACATTGAGAGCCCACGCAATACTGCCCAAAATCACTTTCACCTAGAAAATCCATTCACATTTTTTATAATTCAGCTGACTGTGGAGACACATGCTGGAACTTTTTACTTTGAAATGTTTTATAGTTTCTGAGTTATTTAATTTAAACGCCAAATGCATTCTCAATGGCGAAAACACAAACTTTGGCACCATGTGTTAAAAAAAAAAGAAAAAAGTGTTTTGATTTTTCTGATTTTTTTTAATAAAAAATAATAATAAAAATAAAATAAAAATATATATATATATATATTTTGAAAGACGTCCACAGACGTCTTGGGCTATGCACGTGCGGTAATACCCAGGACGTCCACAGACGTTTTGGGCACAAAATGTGTTAAGTTGCGCGCGCATCCACCTTGGACTATATGTGCTGCTTTCAGCGGCCTTTATCTCCAAATCGGCGCAATGAATGTCGTTTCTGGTCAAAACAAGGTTTTTCCAACGGCCGACAGCCGGCGCTGTGATGCTCGCTGTCGGGTTTTTTCTGCACCCAGCGAGAGAACAACAACCGGTCAAGACACCACACACACCATTACGTCATCGTAACATAACGGTTACGGATATTTGGCTCTTCAAAATAAGGTTTGAAAGGGGAAAAACCTTGGCAATGGGCGCTAAATAAATATATTAATCCCCGGCGGGGATTGTGTTTGTAGTTATCCTCGCTGTCAGTTAATGTTTCATATATCCGTACTGTACGAGTCAAACCACCGGGATAATTTGTTTCTTTTTGGAACAGTGAACAAGTCTATGGGAATTCAGAATGGGGGGGAAACGTGGTAGGATGCGTACATTTACGTCAGACTCCACCGTGAATGAGCACGGTATACGTATACCGCAAAGCATAAACTGTACAGGAAAATAGGACACGTGAGAACGTCTCTCCTATACCGCCAACAGTATTCATACATGTGAACATTATGACTCAGACACAACCATATATAGAGTTCCTCTTCCAGCTATACACTCATATGGCGCGTGTCATGCTGACAACATGACATCAGACCGAAACAAATCATATATACTGTATAGTGAGTGTGAGTGTGTGTGTGTGTGTGTGTGTGTGTGTGTGTGTGTGTGTGTGTGTGTGTGTGTGTGTGTGTGTGTGTGGGCTGCTCTTTGAAGGTACAGTACTGTGTGACATTAAAAGGTGACTGTCTAATGGAATTGACCTTTTATTCCTGCTTTATCTCTCCATCATGCATATATGAAGAGGCCACACGGTTGCCGTGTGTGCCCTCATGTGTGCACTCTGCAGGTGTGTGTGTGTGTGTGTGTGTGTGTGTGTGTGTGTGTGTGTGTGTGTGCGTGTATGCGTGCGCGTCAGTTAATACCGTCGTATAGAAGTTCAACCAATGATTGTGAGATGAGGTCAGACAGGGCGGAAAGTGGAGACGTGTGCGTGTGCGTGTGTGTGTGTGTTTGTGTGTGTGTGTGTGTGTGCACTTGTCCCTTGAACTCGCGACCATTAGCTGGTGGTCAAACAGTGGCACCGTGCTGCTATGGCTAACTGTATGCCGCTCTATAAAGTCCCTCGCCGCTGTCGGACACAAACGTTCTTGTGCCAGATGAGGGTCAGGCTCTCAGCATGGGCCAGCCAGCCAGCCAGCCAGCCAGCGGGGCCACCGGAGAAAACAATGACATCACGACAACGCCACCCCACAAAGCAGATATGAAATGAACGGAGCGGCATGATGCATGAAAAGTGTGCCGAATGTCTAGGTGTTTTTGAGCAGTCCATAGGTTGAGGTACAGTCAGCAGTCTGACAACCAATATTGTTTATAGAAAGATTGTATGTATATTGTATACAGAATGCTTGCACACTCACTCTCTCTCTCTCTCTCTCTCTCTCTCTCTCTCTCACAAACACACAATCAACACACGCACACACACTGCTTGCTTGATACCATATAATGACACATATGTGATTTACATAATACACTTCGGTTGGTCATTCTTTGCTTTCAATTTTCTTTCTTCTATAAATCTGGCTTTTATTCACGATACTCTATACAATGATCCGAGATTCTGATCGTTATAGTTTGTTTTTTTCCTCCTAATGAAGTTGCTGCCGGCCCACAACAGTCAATTTCTGTTTCAAATGCATTTAGTTATACTTATGTTAACTTTATGAACTAAAATACAAATACATTGGACATAAACAAGATTTTAATACTAGTCATTAAGCTACTAATAGACTGAAGTAATTACTGTAAAGCGGGTCATGTTTGCATGTTTGGAATTGTAACAGCTGAAAGGAATGAACAGTATTCCGATATTAACCTGCCTACAGTATGTGAAGGTGGGGGTCGGTTGTGTGGCCCCCGGGGCCGCCAGTTGCCCATGGTAATGTATGATCTAAAATAGATTGTTTTCAAGAGACAAGAAGGTGAACAGCCTCACATACCCTGAAGAACCTGCCAAAACGTTGCTTTCTTTTTACTCTGTGTCCTAAATCAAATATTGGCACTCTGGCTACCAGTGTGCGCGGCCACGTTCTTGTCTCTCGAAGACTATACTGTTTTAGATTAATGTATGTGAAAACATAAAAAGTTGAAATACGGAGATGCAAGGTTTCTGCCGGATGGCGACGGTATATTTCTAAGAGCTCCAGTCATCTCTACGTTGCTCGGTCTGTGACTATAGTGTAGCATTTCACCACGACTCTCTGCAGTAAAGGCTTCTATTGCAGGAGCAAAATGTGGAGTAATTGTGTCTGATAGCTCAACTGCTAAACCCACGCCACCGATGTTGCTTTCATTACAGTGTAGGCTAATTTAATCGTTTCTCAACGTTTCTCTTTGTTTCATTTACTCATATATATATATATATATATATATATATATATATATATATATATATAAATATATATATATATATACACACACACACATTGAACTAGCATCAGGAAATTGGAGTAAAATGTTTGAATATCGTAGCATTCTGGTCTGTTAGTTGAGGCTGAGGATCAGAGACTTCCCAGAATTGTTGCACGACTGTCATTGTGCTATTGTTGTGCCGTTATCGTCATATTATTTGCTTTCTTTGTGTGGATTAATGTGTCCTAATGTTAGGTTAAAGTTAATTTTACATTTCTTTTTAAGCATTCATTTGTGGACCATGAATGTTAGGGGTACTGTAGTTGCACAGAGCATACCCTTTGTGGTGCCCAGTTGGTTGGAGACACAATAGACCTTTTTCACAGCAGCCACATACAATGACTAATTAAAGGATGTGTTCAATTCAAAGCAAACAGAGTCTGGCTGCTGCTTGTTGGCTAACTGAAAATGCTCTGCTACACTACAAGGAAAATTACAGTACTATATTATTGGTTAAAAAAAACAACCTGTGAAGGATGTAATCATATTATATTATGTCATGTTTAACCCATTTTGAGCGGGAACCCCTTTTGGTGGTTACATACATTATGTTATAATTTAGCTATTGAAAAATAGCAGATCTACAAGCTGCTATTTTAGAAAAATCGTTAAAATGTGCCTCAAATCTTTCAGAAAATTGTCATGATTTAGACAACATTTTTTTTTAATTTCGACGTCAGGCCTGAATGGGTTAATGATGTTTAATTGGTCATATCTATAGAAAACGTGGTGTCTCTTACCGAATAAACTCGATAACCTTTGTTGTGTTCCTTGTCGAGTGGCAACAATGATCTGCATGTGCCTGTGATTACGCCCACAGCACTGAAAACAAAGCACTGAACCAGTAACGCAGCATGCTCACTGCACTGACACTGACAATGAACAAACTGCACAGGGGAGATGAAGTAGACGCAGCACTAACTGAAACTCTAATAACAAATCAACACAGGATTCAATGAGAACAACAGAACACAGGTGAACAACCAATCAGTGTGGTGAGTGAGACAACACAGGGCAAACTACAAGGGCAGACAGGAAGGCACAAGAACATTACTACAAAATAACAGACTAAAATAACTTGAACATATAGACACAGAACAATTCTAAAAATAACTAGAACTGCACTCTGTCGAGTGCCTACTTGCTTGTTGCACACATACTAGTGCGCAAGCAGAGCGCGCAAGTACTGTCGACCGCTACAAACTGTCAAATCTCAGCTATGTATATGTATATGTAATTTGTAAGTTGATTAGCGGTATAATGTGGTTACTTTGCGTATGCCCCGTTTGATGCGTATGTATCGTAGCAGCATATGACGTCAGGGTATAACTGGTACAACTAGCTCTCAATGATGACCCAATGAAGGACCCAATGCCATGGTGACGTAATGACGATATGTTTTAGTGTCGGGAAGATTAAAGGTAATGCCCCTATGTATACATGTATGTAATCTGACACCACTGCCATATCAAGCACAAGTAGTCATTACGTCATACGCTGGCACGGCGCATACACATCAAACGGCGACATACGCATCGAAGTGCTGGACGAAAACTATTACGCGTTCTGCTTGCACAAGTAATTACAGATTCAGAACACTCTAAAAAGAGTTACGCCATTGGCCAAAAGGCCAGTGGCTCTCAGGTGTCGAGAAATAGAGTTGTGACAGAACGCATACGGTATGGACTTTGGACACCTTTCACGAATTTCACTTCAAACTGCAGAGCAGAGAACTTTCAGTTTGCAGAATAAAATGTGGAACAGTCAAAAAATAAAATAATAAAGAAATGTACGAGGTATGGACAGGTACCCTCTCGGGGGCAGGGGGGGAGAGAGGGAGAGAGAGAGAGAGAGAGAGAGAGAGCGCACTCTGCTTCTCGGTATGGGTAAAAGTGATCCCCAGCGGTCCCCAGCGGTGTTCCGGCAAATAATTCGATGCCGGAACGCCACTCCGTTAAGAAAAGGGGGACGGCAGCTGTCAAAACCCCATATTAAATAACCTGCCACTGTGCCACAAACGCATGTCCAAGATGAAAACATAATCTACTAACGTCATATTAACACACACAAGTGTTATTAGTTGAGTTTTCTAGTGCTTCTGAATTGTTCCAGTGTGTTTGCACTCAGTCAGCGTAAAATCCGCTGTTGGTTATTTATTCTACCACGGTACGGAGAGAATAGTTGTATCATGCAGTCGATGCTCACACGACTCGCGTCGATGTGCGCAACAAAACAGGAGCAGTTCCATATTTATATACGCCCCCACGATTCGTTTCATTGGAAGTTGCTCAGTGGCGTTTGAAGGACCCAGAAGAACGCTCTACTTCCGTATTTTTGTCCCCACAAAATGTCCGCAACACAAACATTAAATGCCATATCAATGAAGGGAAAATCTACGTCATCTTGTCCCCACACGTTTCATTGCCATTGACAATGAAAGGAGAAATTACGTCAAATGTCCGCCAAATATGACGTAAATTTGTGGCAACAGGCAACAGGCATTCTGACACACGGGTGTGAAGTGAGGGGTGTAAGAACAAACGAGTGCTAAAGCCCAGCTGCACGTGCAAGGAAAACAAACACAGGGGGAGGAGGCGGCAGGGTACTAGAGAGACCCTGCAATGAGACCCAATGCAGGGGGAGGAGGAGGCAGGGTACTAGAGAGACCCTGCAATGAGACCCAATGCAGGGGGAGGAGGAGGCAGGGTACTAGAGAGACCCTGCAATGAGACCCAATGCAGGGGGAGGAGGAGGCAGGGTACTAGAGAGACACTGCAATGAGACCCAATGCAGGGGGAGGAGGAGGCAGGGTACTAGAGAGACCCTGCAATGAGACCCAGGCAGGGGGAGGAGGAGGCAGGGTACTAGAGAGACCCTGCAATGAGACCCAGGCAGGGGGAGGAGGGTACTAGAGAGACCCTTACAGTGACAGCAGGACAACAGAAGCAAGCACCGGTAATAATAATAATAGGTCCCTGCACACGCGTCCATGCAGTCTGCAAGGACCTCTGTGCCAAAATGCAGTTCTTAAGTGCTTTTTCGGGGTGTTTGACCCGAAATTGCAGTCTCTGCCGCATGGCGAAGAGTTCCGGCTTAGAACCGGCTCAAGCCACTTTCACGGCCTGCTTCTCGGGCTAAATCACTCAACCACTCATAAAGAAGAATGACTCATGCTATCCAAATGATGTTTGGTGAAGAAAAAGACAAATTTAAGCAGGGCATATTGTGTAGAGTCTGTGTGCTTGTGTGCACACACGGCACGGTGTGCGTGTGCTCGCGCGTGTATCCAATTCACACATACAAGCTCGATCCCCAGGTGGGAAGAAGGAAACCAATCTGAATGAAGCCCCACGTGATGGACTGCAAAACGAATGCACTCAAAGTGGTTTTGGCGCGGTGCACTCTCACCAGGGACTGGCGATGAGCGCTGATGGTGTTAAAAAGAAGATGGGCGAATAATGAGCGCACCACCGCTGTTATTAATCAACCCGAGGACAGCGTTTCTCACTCAGATGTGTCATTAGGATCCGCACACTTCAGCACTTTCAACAGAGAGAGAGAGAGAGAGAGAGAGAGAGAGAGAGAGAGACCCACGCCAAAAACAACTGTAGGGAATGCAATAGGCCTATCTCACAGCCCCCTTTCCACGCCCCCTTCCGGTAGATAGTGGTGTCATTTAACATTAGCATTTACACGTTTTTTTCTCTGGAGAATCTAAGTACATTTCCTAATGTAAAAATGTGACAGACCAATATTATTATGAAGCAAACAAGATGGTAAATCAGCTCGAACAGATAGAACAAACCTTACCTTGAGAAAACAAAAGTTGTAGACTTCTTAAATGACCTCTGTTAACATGTAGTGTCTATGGAGTGACGTCACGCTATCACCACTAACGCGGAAAGGGGGCGTATTAAGGGGGCGGGGAAATTATGTGAGATAGGCCTATTATGAAGAGGTGGGTTTTGAGTGTGGTTTAAAAGGTGGTGAGTTTGGGAGTGAGTTCCACAGTGAGGTGGGGGTGGGGGTTCGGCCAGGCCACCGAGAAGGCCCTGCATGTTTGATTGATTGATTGAAGAATGTATTAACAGTTTGCAGAATTACAGTACATTTCAAGCACAAACTCAATACAAAGGCTGTTAACTGTGAGTGGACGACCCAATTAAGCATTACACTTGTTTCCAATAGGGTCCACCATGTTCAAATCATCAAAACATTTAGAGACGTACAAATAGACACTTCTATAGACAGAACAGGAATTCATCATAAATTATGTCACCATAATTTTGGCTATAGTTTGTCTTGGGGATGTCCAGGAGGTTGGCATCGCCAGACCGGAGGAGTGGTCCGAGGTGAGGCATGGTGTTGGAGTTCAAAGAGGCATAGTCGGGGGGCCTGCATGGGTGAGGCCGTTATATGTAACGGTTAATATTCTGTGCTTGACTATATGGGAGCCAGTGATGGTCAGGGAGAAGTGGTGTGATGTGGTCCATGGATGCCGTTCTTCAGAGTTTAGTACATATAGGCCTACAGGAGGGTTTTTTTGGCGGTGACGCCACATTATAGGAGTCTGCTATTGCAGACATTTAAGTACTGTACTGTACTCAGCTAAATGTAGTGTCTGGACCACCACTGAGAGGAGGATTCTACCAGGAGTGCATCTGTCCCCGGCATTACCCGGCTCTATGGCTCCAATCTATTTCAATTGGACATGGCTG
The DNA here is from genome assembly GCF_951216825.1 of Electrona antarctica. Taxonomy (NCBI): domain Eukaryota; kingdom Metazoa; phylum Chordata; class Actinopteri; order Myctophiformes; family Myctophidae; genus Electrona; species Electrona antarctica. Next base: position 27,038,164 of record NC_136804.1, on the reverse strand, counting down.
GTGAGTGTGTGGCATTCTGTCTTACACAACACACACATGCACGAGGGCATGCACGAGCGCACGCACGCGCACACACACACGCAGGCACGCGCACGCAGGCACGCGCACGCAGGCACACACACGGGTCTAGAACAGACATCTACACAGCAGCTGTTTACTGCTGTCAGGAGTAGGTTAATAAACACAACATGAGTTGGTTTGAGAAGAGCATTTGTGGAAGAAATCTAAAACTATGAAACATGAAACCCCATATGGTCTCTCTCTCTCTCTCTCTCTCTCTCTCTCTCTAGTAAACTGTGTCAAACTACAGATTTGATTGGTTACAACTACATTCAATAGTTGATTTAATCACACGTCTCTAAAGTTATACTTGCTGCATAATATCAGAGACAAAATATTATTTTATAGTCTTAATAACTATTTTTTATTATTATTTAATTCTAATCAACAAACTAATCTCAGTTGATTAAACTGCCAAATGTACTACGATGTTGATGGAGGTGTGTATTTGTACCTGCTCAGTCTTGTACAGCCAGATGTATTCAGTGTATTTGTACCTGCTCAGTCTTGTACAGCCAGATGTATTCAGTGTATTTGTACCTGCTCAGTCTTGTACAGCCAGATGTATTCAGTGTATTTGTACCTGCTCAGTCTTGTACAGTCAGATGTATTCAGTGTATTTGTACCTGCTCAGTCTTGTACAGCCAGATGTACTCGGTGTTGATGGCAGTGTAAACTTTGAAGGGTGACCATCCAGTGCTGTCTCACCTCACTGCTGGAGAGACAGACAGGACAAACAATTAAACTGTCTCACTGATGGAGGGACAGAAAGGTACAATTAAACTGTCTCACTGATGGAGGGACAGACAGGTACAATTAAACTGTCTCACAGATGGAGGGACAGACAGGTACAATTAAACTGTCTCACAGATGGAGGGACACACAGGACAAACAATGAGACTGTCGCACTGATGGAGAGACAGACAGGACAAAGAATTAGCCCTTCGCTAAGTCCCTCCCCAACCCGTCCTTGTCCAATAGGCACGTTACCAACCCATAGAGATGAGTGTTAAATGCTGGGGATTTCTCCATATAAATAATCAATCGTTTCAGTAGCGAGAGCTTCTAAATCTAGTCAACAAGGCATGCATGTAAACATAGCCGTAAAGAAGGAAGTCAATGATGTGCGCATGCGCCAAACATAGGATCGCTGAAGAAGACAAAGAAAAAGCAAAAAAAAAGGATTACAGCGATCCCGTTTTATGACATCATCAGTCAGCTGGACTAACCTCATTGGTTATCCTATGTTATGACATCATCAGTCAGCTGGACTAACCTCATTGGTTATCCTACGTTATGACATCATCAGTCAGTTGGACTAACCTCATTGGTTATCCTACGTTATGACATCATCAGTTGTTGGACTAACGTCATTGGTTATACTAAGTTATGACATCACCCAACGACATCACAATGCCGTCGTCACAACTATGTCCTTTAAAATAAAATGTCGACCTAACCAAAACTTCATCCAGCATCTTTTAACGAAAATCATTTGCTTGAGGTAACTTTATGAAGATTAGCCGTCAACACTGCTGAACCGGACCGTCAGCTGTGCAGAACAGAGGACTCCCAGAAGATACCTGGACCCCGAGACCGTGCCGTCGATCGATTCGCTATAACAACAGCCATCGGCTTCCTTGATTGGCCAAACCCAACTCATCAGATTCGGCTTCGTGGATTCGTCAAACTCTGAGTAAGTTGTGCCACTGAACCAATAGAAGCAGTAGAACACACATTAGGACTCTACTTTCACAGTGCAAGACTTAAACTAGGCAGTTTAGAAATGTTCTGCTGGACGCTGCTGAGCGGACAACCAGAGCTTCTCATTGCTGCCAATGCAGTTGGAGACAAGGTGTACTGCCTCCAAGAGCCCGCTAATTGCAACATGGGTTATATGGATATGCAGGTTTTCAACACAGAGTCTTTACGCTGGAGGAAGTTGCCACGTCACCACGAGGTTCCGTCCTTTGCAAGCATGGGCCACTCGACTGTGCTGGTTGAAGATGTCATCTACCTCTTGGGAGGCTATCTGCACTCCACCAAGGTATGCGACGTGCTTTATGCATTTGATGTGGACACCCACAGATGGTCTAAACCCAGGGTTTCTGGGTCTGTTCCAGAGGAGAGGTACAACCACTCAGCCTGTGTCTTGGGGAAGGTCATGTTTATCCATGGAGGACGCACACTAACGATGGACTGGACTAAAAACACCTACAAGTTGGACACCAGCACAATGGTCTGGTCTGAAATTAAGAACAGAGGAACTAAACCACCTGGTTCAGAATGTCACTCTGCCACCATCATTGGGACAAAGATGTTTGTATTTGGAGGTATTGGGGAAAGCGATCGGTGCAACAACATCAGAGTGTTTGACACAGAGACCAACCGCTGGCTTAAAACACATTCTGCACGGTTTCCAGTTCGCATGGATCATTCAGCCTTTGCCTACAATGGGGAGCTGTACATATTTGGTGGTAACAACTATCATTATCAGACCTTAAATGATCTGTGGAAATTCAACCCAGCGACCTTCTCATGGAAGAAGGTTGAGCCTAAGGGGAAACGCCCTTCTGGGTTGAATTGGATTGGCTGTTGCATGGTGGGAGATCGTGTCTTTCTCGTTGGACAGTTAACAGCCGGTGGTGACCTGAACATATTGGACTTAAATCCTAGTCTGAAGACGTTATGCAAACTAGTAGTTATTCAGCATGGTCTGGAGCAGGCGGGACTCGCACATAATGTCAGGTGGGAACTGGTAGCCATGACTAGCAAATAAAAGAAACAATCACTAACTAACTAACAAACTAACAAAGAAAGAGACTTCTATTTTTCATGTTTGTTTGTACTGTGTTTGTCTTTTGTCATTGTTTTCATTGTTTGTTTGTATGTTCAAAAAATTAATAAAAATCTAAGTGATAAAAAAGAAGAAGAAAGAGACTTCCGGTTGAGACGCCAGCAGGATGACAGCATAGTGAAAGAGCTCCCGACAAGAAATTGACAGAAAGCCCCATAAACAGCGAAATTGTTCATTTACACCTGCCTTTGAAACAACGAGAGAGGGGCAGAAATGGCTGGTAACAAAGGCTGTGGCAGAAGATCTGACAAAACTCTGAACAAACACGACATAAACGAGAGAAGCCGCAGCAACTCTGCTGAATACCACGAGAGTCAAGATGGCGGAGCCCTCTCCTCTCCGAGGATAATACAGTCTTGGCCTTGTCCTCAGAGAAGACAGTCTTTCAGAAGACACTAAATAACAGATGGGTGAGATGAGAACGTGATGAACGCTCTGTTGCAACTCAATTTAGACCCGTAACTGGGTATGGTGAGTCCAAGAATATTAAAATAATGTTTATTTATTTTTATTTTTTTTCTGGTTCGGATAAAATAATACATCAGCATATTTACCTAGCCGATAAATCACTTAATATCGGGATAAAAACAAGGGACCTAACTATGTTGTTAATTCTAAGGCCCCCCTCTGTCTGCCTAGAGGAGGGATATCCTTGTTGAGCTGGCGTAGGGTCGTAGGAGCTTGGAGATGCACTTTTCATTTTATTTCATAATTTTTCCTTTTCTTTGGTGTGCATACAACTTGTGCATACAACTTTTTTGGGCAGCTAAGGTATCAACAACAGCATCATTGTGCACTATACTTTTTTAATTTTCTTTATTTCTTTATTTTTAATTTATCCCACGATTTTGTAACCCATTTTTCTCCCCTGTGTCAATTATCTATTGTGATCCTGGGCTCTACACACCCTCCACTAGCCTGGGGAGAGCAACAGACTTGAACTCATGCTTCCTTCATGCATGAGTGTCCAGGTTGCTCCTTTACACCTGACAGGGGGGAGTTTCCCTGGTTCGACGTAGCGCATTGAAGGAACACGTTATTCCAACCAGTTCCTTTCCCCTCCATCAGGGAGGTAGTTTAGAGACCAGGATTACTGCATGTTTTTTGTGAGGGTACCTACCCTAGGGGACACGGGGAGAACATGCAAACTGCACCTCGGGTACCCCGCCTCGGGTATGGGCACTGATGACGCGGAGGAGAGGACACGCCGCCAGCGCCCACAGCGTTCCGAGCGGGAATCGAACCCAGGACCTTCTAGCTGTGAGGCGACAGCACTACCGACTGTGCCACCGTGCAATATATTTTATACAGAAGTGGTTTTCAACCCTTTTCATGTCAAGGCCCATTATTCACGGACCACCATTTGATGACATTTAGCCTCTCAGACCCATGCAGTTTGTTATCGTTGGATAACATTTTGTCCACAACAAGCAAACATTGATCAAAATAACAGTTCTTTATACATTCTCTAAGTCTGTAGACTTTGTGCAGATGTTGAACAATCTTTTTAAGTGGTGCAAACCACTCCAACAACTGGCTTTGTTAGTACCCGTGTGTGTTTGTGCCTGTACGGGTGAGCATGGTTGCTATGGTTAGTATGTGACGTCACTGACAGTGAGTTGCACCACTCAGTTCACACGGGTGTGATTTCTTTTTAACTCGAGAGTGTAAAATTAAACCAAATGGACCCATAAGGGTACATTTGGTTTAATGTTATGCTTTATGCATCGGCAGTGCCGGTCAAAATAATCGCCACGCACGCACGTACACAAACTTTAATCATGAAATGCAAATATAGCACACATGAGCTTGTTTTAGAACAACTAATTAATTCAAAGTTTGCTTTTGACCCCATTTCGTGGAGGCGGGACAAGCTGCTACTATATCCAAACAGTGCAGTCAGTTTACATCTGAACGTGTGAAAATGGATCCCATTCATGTTTAATGGTCTGCTGACGTCGACAGAGAGCTTTCTGGAATAAAGTGCACGTACGATTTGAACATTTACAAATATATATATTTTATATAACGTATCCATGTGCGTATGTCCACTTAACCCATTCAGGGCGGGAACCCCTTTTGGTGTTTTAAGCATTATGTTATACTTTAGCTGTTGAAAAATAGCAGATCTACAAGCTCATAGCGCAGCACCGAGTGCCGCGCTACGAGCTTAGATCTGCTATTTTTTCCAAAAATCGTGAAAATGTGCTGCAAATCTTTGAATATATATTCTTTCAGGGTGTTTTTAACTCAAATCTTTGCTTCACACACACACACACACACACACACACACACACACACACACACACACACACACACACACACACACACACACACACACACACACACACACACACACACACACACACACACACACACACACACACACACACACACACACACACACAGTAAGTGAAATGAGAGCTGCTATCAGAGGGCCAGTGATTGGAAGCAATGGTGACACGAGCCGTCAGCCAGCATCAGACGCTGCAAGATCGCCGTGACAACCACGACACCGACCCCTCTGAGACATTATCGTCAGCCACTGCCTCGCGGTTGCCACGTTCAGTTCAGTTCAGTTTTATTTTGGTCATAAATACAAAAACAAAAAAACATTACATTACATGTATTCAATTCATCGTGTTTTTTTACACTTAGACCAAAAGGGTTTAGGCTGAAGCCAATGGCTTATTGTGCCTATCCCAGGGGGGGAGTGGGGGGGACATAAAACTGACAGAGAAACAAAGAGAAGAAACAAAAAACAAGAAAAAAAAACAAACAAAAAAACGAACAAAAAATAAATAAATAAAAATAAAACAAAGACACACAGGAGAAGATTTGATCACACAGAATCCAGAGTCGCACATGAGAAGAAGTTATTTATATGGTTATTATATAGTTATTATATTGCTTTATCATAATAATTGTGTACTAATATGATTAAGATATGATTAGTAAATATACTAGGTTATAATAATGTTCTATACTTATCTATTATTTTAGATTTGTACATTCTTTTAAATGTATAAATTGAGCTACACTTTTTCAGTTCATTGTCTAAGCCGTTCCACAGTTTCACACCTCTTACGCTTATACATCTCGCTTTTTTGTTGGTTCTAGCCTTAGTCCCCCTGAATATGCCGAATCCCCTAAGATTGTACCTGCTCTCTCGAGCCTCGAACAACTCCTGGACACAGGGCGGAAGCAGTCTGTTATGTGCTTTATACATTATAACTGCTGTTGAGAGGTCTACCAGATCATGCAATTTTAGGGTGTGTGACTGAATAAAAAGTGGATTTGTTGGTGCGTAATAATCGGCGTGATTTATAATTCGGATTGCTTTCTTTTGGAGAAGAAATATGGGGTTGATGTTTGATTTATAGTTGCTCCCCCATACTTCCACACAATAACTGATGTGCGGAAGTACGAGGGAGCAATACAGTAAGTACAGTGATTTTTGGTCCAAAATGGGTTTCATCTTATACAGTATTCCGATAGTTTTAGAGATTTTGGTTCTTAAATTGTTTATGTGTGTATGCCAGTTAAGTTTGTTGTCAATTATAATTCCTAAGAATTTACTGTCTTGTACTTGTTCAATTTCAACATCAGCGAACTTGATTTTGATCTGTTTGTCTATTTTCCTATTTCCAAAGATGATGAATTTAGTTTTGCTTAAGTTTAGTGACAGTTTATTAATATCAAACCATTTTTTCAGAGTTATAAGCTCTTTTTCTACTGTGTCCAGGAGCTGCTCGAGGCTCCCCCCTGTGCAGTACAGACTTGTGTCATCCGCGAACAATACGCAATTTAAGTTTTCCAATATTTCGCATATATCATTTATGTACATTATGAACAGTTTGGGCCCAAGTACAGAGCCTTGTGGGACTCCATATGAGATGTTTTGTTTTTCCGACTCAACATTATTCATGCTTACATACTGTTGTCTGTTGCTGAGGTAGCTCTCTAGCCATGAATTTGCAGTTCCTCGAATACCGTATCTTTCCATTTTTTTTAGGAGCAGGCCATGATGTATAGTGTCAAATGCCTTGCTCAGATCAATAAAAACCCCTACAGTATATTCATTATTATCAATTGCTGTAGATATATGTTCTACCAATTTAGTGACTGCCATAGAGGTGGACCTGTTTGACCTAAAACCATACTGGTGACTGCTTAATAAATTGTGTTTTTCTATGAAGTTATCAAGCCTTTGCACAAACAGTTTTTCTAGAATTTTTGAGAATTGTGACAGCAGAGAGATAGGTCGGTAGTTTGTGAAGTTATATTTGTCTCCATTTTTGAATATAGGAACTACTTTAGCAGTCTTCATACTGTTTGGGAAGACCCCAGTTAAAAATGATTGATTGCAGATGTATGTGAATGGTGCTACTATACAATATATGATGTCTTTAATTATTGCCATATCTATGTCTGTACAGTCTGTTGACTTCTTATTTTTTAGCTTCTGGACAATCTCCAGGATTTCACTTTCGTTTACAATCCTGATGAAGATCGAATTTGGATTCTGTTTGATTACTCTTTCATCTAAACCCTCACTATCTTTCTGCTCCGGGATGTTTTTTGCAAGAGCAGGCCCGACATTTACAAAGAAGTTATTAAATTCATTTGCTATTTCTTTGGTATTATTTATAATGGTGTCATCTTTAATAAAATGATTTGGGTAGTTGTTACTTACCTGGCCCTTTTTAATTATACTATTCAGAATCTTCCATGTACCTTGGATGTTACTTCGGTGTTGTTCCAATTGTTTATGATAATATTCCTTCTTTTTATATCTTATAATACTCATTAATTTATTTTTATATGTTTTATATCTACTTTCTGCCTCCTTTGTTCTATGTTTCATGTATAATCTATATAATGTGTTTTTCTTTTTACATGCATTTTCAAGGCCCTTGGTCATCCATGGTTTATCTTGCTTAACTTTGTTCTTGAGTTTGGACTGTTTTAACGGGCAGTGTTTATCATACAGCTTAAGCACGGTATACAGAAAGACATCATAGGCCTGGTCAGGGTCATCAGTAGCATATACTTCGTCCCAGGTTTGCAAACTCAGGTCAACCTTTAGGGCAGCAACGGACTCAGGTGTTCTACATCTTATCAGCTTGTGGGAGTGCATTTGGATATTGTTTTCCTTTTTAAGAAGCTGTTGAAATATCCCAAACACAGGAAGATGGTCACTTATGTCGTTTATTAGTAGGCCGGCCATGGTTTGACAATCTGTTGCATTTATGTATATATGGTCAATCAATGTGGCTGTATCTGTTGTGATTCTACTTGGTTTAGTGATGATTGGGAAATGACCTTTACTATACATTCCGTTTATAAAATCGGCTGTTTTAGCATTCCCATGAGGGTTCAAGAGGTCAATGTTAAGATCACCCGTTAATATATGTACCTTGTTGTTTATATTAGCGAGCATGCTATCAAGCTTCTGATTAAATGTGTCTAGACAGGATCCAGGTGTTCTGTACACGCAACTTATGATTATGTTTTTAGAATCTGCCACATCAATTTCAATGGTTATGCATTCCATAATTCCATCAATGGTGGTTGACATTGATGGGATCATGTTGCATTTTAGAGCCGCATCTACATATAGTGCAACTCCCCCAGATTTTGAATTGGTCCTGTCCATTGTATACAATTCATATCCCTCCATTCCCACATCATAACCTTTTTCTTTTTCTAACCAGGTTTCGGAAACCGCTATTACGCTGAATTTGCTAAATTGACACAGATATTTTTCAATTTCTTTATAATTTTTGTACAAGCTCCTGCTGTTGAAATGAATTATTGAGAAATCACCTTCTGTTTTGACCTCTTTAAATTGCTTATCAGTATAGTACTCACAGGTATTACTAATCCTGTTAAAGAAGTAATTTTCCGGATCTATATCATTACAAAAATCGTGGATTTTGTATTCCATGTGATCAAAAGTTTTTAAATTGAGATTTTCACATTTTGAATATAGTAGATGTATGGAATCACTCCCATAGTTAAGATTAACAGTGGATTCTAGATCATCATCGTCAATGTCCCTAAAGGGGAACTTAATTTCATCCTCATTAAGTGTCATTGTTTAACAAAAAAAACGTAAATAAAGTCATGACAATGAGCTTGGAAATCCAACAATCCGCATTCTGCATATACCTGCACACACGCACGCACGCACACGTCCGCCCGCACACACCGGCACACACACACGCCCGCATGCCCACACCAGCACGCACAGGCACGCACGCGCGCACCCGCACACACCGGCACACACACACGCCCGCACGCCCACACCAGCACGCACACCCGCACGCACGCACACACGCCCGCACGCACGCACATAATAATCGCCCACAAAACCGGCTATTTGTCCGTACAAAAAAAGTGAAAAAAATAGTAAAGAGGTCATTGCTAGTTCCAGTCCACAAAAAAAGAACAGAGCAGAGTTTCGGAACCCCATGGGGCCATGTATCCACCATAGAACGGGCTATACATCCATGAACAGAAGTTGAATAGTAAATAAATAATTTGTCAAGTCCAGACCCCGAAAAATAAGTCGCTGGGGCATTGTCCTTCCCAGATATGTCCACAAGCCAAGTTCCATGCAAATAAGGAGACAAAAAGAACAACATGCGAACAGAGATTCGCATGGCAGGCGGCTTTTCCCTGCATGCAAAGATCACAATGCATCGAAAAAATAAATTGTTTAAATTGGGAGAAAAACGTAGAGAGGTTCCAACTTTCCTTCTGACAAGGGAAATAAACCATGGCCATGCCATGCCCAAAAGGGCATAAACAATCCAAAAAATAATCCAAAAATGAATCAATAGTAGCGCTAGCTTCATTGCAACATATCTATTTCTAGCCCTCCGGGCCGAGGAGACAGCAGCATCACGTGTATTCATCAAGGTCTTTCAGTTCTCTTACCATCACTGTCTTCTCTTCCTCAGGAGTGGATCCATTTAGCCGTATTAGCACTTTACAGTTCCTGGTCCACGTTGATTTTATCTTGCCTTTCTTCTTCAAGGAGCGTGCCTCTCGTGCAATCTCGGCATTTTTCCTGGTAAGGTGCTCGTTCAGGTAAACCTGGGTCCCCTCCAGTTTCTTCCACTGCTTCAGTAGATCGGTTTTCTTCTTGCGGTTCACAAATCGAACAATGATAGCAGGTTTAGCCTTCTCACCGTTCTGATCCTTCCGAGGAAGCGTGTGGCATGCGGAGATAGCGTTTGCATCGACCATTATTTCTTTACTCTCGAGAAATTTCAAAAGTTGCATCTCCAGCGTTTGTAGGTCAGCATCCGCAGCGTCCTCGCTGACTTCTCCACCCCCCGCTACAGCTTTTGCGTATGAGCGGGGTTTGATGTTAAATCCCGAGATAATAACATCATCCATTCGTGTATACTGTTCCAGGTCTTGTACACGTTTTTCCAGCTGATCGATGGTTTTGTTCTTGTCTTTTATCATATCCTTAAGTTGCCTGACTTCGGATACAAGCTCTGTCAGCGCCTTCAGCTGTTTCGTCACTTTGGCCATCTCCGATGACATGAAGTCTAGCGACTTACGGATCTCTTCAATGTCATTGTCATCGTCTTCTTCTTCCATCACAGGGACAGGGTTGGAACGCTGCTTCTTTGGTGGCATGATGTTCTTCCTTCTTTATGTTTATAAAGTTAGGTTAGCTTATTTCTGTTCAGAGATACAGCGTTCTACCGAGACAGCGTTCTACCGGGAGACGGCGTTCTACCGGAAACGTGCACGCACACACACACACACACACACATACACACCATACAGTATGCGCTCATATGCCCACTGTCCTAAACTCTGAAAAATACATGTAAAGACACACACGCCATATGCAAGCACACATGTGCGCTCATATGCACACTGTCCTAAACTCAGAAAAACACGTGTAAAGATGCACGCGCACGCACGCACACACACACACACACACACACACACACACACACACACACACACACACACACACACACACACACACACACACACACACACACACACACACACACACACACACACACACACACACACACACACACACACACACACACACACACACACACACACACACACACCCTGAATAGCTGAATTTGACCCTGGGCCTCTGTCGGTTGACCTTCTCCCGTGGCGTCAGAGGGAAACGGGCAGAAAGGCGGTGAGTAATAAGCGAACACGTGTTTGCGAAGGAGATGATTCACAGAGCAGAACACTCTGAGAGAACGAGAACAGGAAGGATGACGAGCGTTCTGTGACGATCATGAACACAAAGGTTGGAGAAACAGGTCCAGAGGTCGTTGGCAGAGGAGGGGAACGAGTAGTGGTTGGAAGAAGTATACTCAGAAGACTTAGATATCTCCAAGCCGGAACACAATCAAATTGATTCGTTGTTAAAATGAATAATGCATGCCATGCAGCCAACATAGCCGACATGCTTAAAGGACATACACCATGCGTTATATATTTGAAGTCATATGTCATATTGTTTATGTCCGTCAGACGTTTTTCTACAGGGTTGATTCTAGATCGCCACTCAGACATACCCATGCAGTCCAAGTCATTTTTTTTGCGAAGTACGAATATGTTCGTACCCCCCAGCTATGGGGCGTTATCGGCGAGGTACGTATATATTCGTACCCCAACCGCTTATCCGTAGTCGGGTCGCGGGGGCAACAGCTCCACCAGCTGAGTGTTCCAGACTTCCCTTATCATTATCATCATTAGTGATGACAATTAGGGGATGAAAATTATCCTCTTAAACTAAAGTGAATGCAGGGCATTGCAGGCGCTGGCACAGGTTAACTACACCAGTGGTTCCCAAACTCTTTCATGTCAAGGACCCCCAAATTCACACTAATTAGCCTGCGGACCCCCATTTGAAGAGATAATGCCAGGGACCCCCATAAGAGAAGATTTTTACGACTCTAGCAGTGATTCTCAACCCGTTTAATTTCAAGGACCCCCCAGTTTGACATGCATGCAGTCTACAAACCCCCACTTAATGGCATTTCTATCTCTGAGACCCCAATTTATATTGTAAAAGTTCATTTAACCCATAAGGGTCCATTTGGTTACAAACTATAATTTAGCTGGGGGCCCCCTGGAACTAACCTGACTCCGCCAGATGGGACAGCAGAGAGTACACTGGGTTCCCCCCTCCTGCTCCCATCTGGGAACTCTCAGGCAGACTTGATGCCCGGCCACAAAACGGCCTGGCCAATCAGCAGCAGCTAGAAGCTGCTAGAAGCTGCTGCTGAACTCCCTCAAGGACCCCTGGAGGTCCCCCGGACCCCACTTTGGGAACCACTGATCTACAAAAATGCTACCACCTGGCGGCACAGAAAAAGAGTGAAGACGTTTAACCCATTTTGGGCGGGAACCCCTTTTGGTGTTTTAAACATTGTTATAATTTAGCTATTGAAAAATTGAAATTCTACAAGCTCATAGCGCGCCACCGAGTGGCGCGCTACGAGCTTGTAGGTCTGCTATTTTTGAAAAATCGTGAAAATATTTATTTCAGAAAACTGGAGGATTTAGAATATTTGTGAGTGGTGCAAACCACTCCAACGACTGGCTTTGTACCCGTGTACCCGTGTTTGTTCGTACCAAAAAAACGAGCATGGTTGCTATGGTTAGCAACCAAAAAAACGAGCATGGTTGCTATGGTTAGTATGTGACGTCACTGACATCACAGATGTCAACGCCTGAGTGACAAACCTTCAAATGACACTGTTGAGACTGACTTCATGCGGAGAGTACTTATGACACAGATGCTTTCCTGGTTCTAATGTACAGTAACTATAACAATAAATGTGTAGTTGCACCACTCAGTTCACACGGGTGTGATTTTTATTTTATTTTGAGGTCAGGCCTAAATGGGTTAATGGGGCCCTGATCCAGAAGAGGAGAACCACCGGGGCGTCAAAGGGGCTGAGAGGCGGCGTCGACTCGCACTTCACTTCCACAGATTTAGGGGGCGAGACGTGACGAGAGAGCAAGCATCAATTTGCAGATCGAGCGTACAGTACAGTACTGGTTGCGGGGGGATATAAATGACACGCGGCGTGGCGGTGGATGTGATAGATAGCTGCTCCAGGATGCGGAGGCTCTTGTAACAATCACAGTTATTAGTGCTTTACCACTCCTAGTCAGTCCCCCCGTGATTACACACATCACACACCGCTACTGCTGGGCTAATCACCAGCAACACAATCATCTATTTACACTTGCAATGTCTGCGCGCGCGCGTGTGCCTGTGTGTGTGTGTGTGTGTGTGTGTGTGTGACTGTGTGTGTGCGCACGCTCGTGTGTGTATGCTTGTGCTTGTGGTGCACGTGCGCGTGTGTGTGTGTGTGTATGTGTGTGTGTGTGTGTGTATGTGTGTGTGTGTCTGTGTGTGTGTGTGTCTGTGTGTGTCTGTGTGTGTCTGTGTGTGTGTGTGTGTGTGTGTATGTGTGTGTGCGTGTGCCCGTGTGTGTGTGTGTGTGTGCCCGTGTGTGTGTGCCCGTGTGACTGTGTGTGTGCGCACGCGCGCGTGTGTATGCTTGTGCTTGTGGTGCACGCGCGCGCGCGTGTGTGTGTGTGTGTGCGTGTTTCCGAGTACTGCTGTCTGTGCAGCTCTGTCTCTCTTGATTGCGTTTTGTTTATGGCAAATGGTGTCTCTCGGTTATAATTGCGCAGAGCGCGACATTATACATTTGGTAGATATTACCGTAATCAACATATGCCACGTTGCCTGGTTGCCCATTGTGCGGGCCCTATCTCTTCTGCATGGAGGAGAAATGCTACAGTACATTATGGCTCCGCCACATGCTGATGTCCTGACGTAACCCGCCACGGCCATGGACAAACTGGCAGGAATGCAAGACATTCAACAATTTCGTTCCATCATCATTGTGTGTTGGTTTATTTTCGACGCTCGTTCATTTCCTTTGCACTTCAGACGTTCAGGTTTAATTTGGGTTCGTAATGCGCCGGCATTGCATTTATCTTCCCTGACACTAATCCACAGGGACAAATTCACCGTGCTGGAAATGGACTGTCTTTGTTGGTGAATTATAACACTCACGACAAACCCCGGAACGCCTCTTCTCCTCTGCAGAGAGACACGCACGCACGCACGCACGCACACACACACACGCACACGCGCGTTTTGACAACGTTTGCAACAGTATTCATGAGTTGAGTCAAACTTTTTTCTGTTGGTAACATTCATTCCCTTTGCCTGATAAAGGCTTAACCGCCGAAACGTTGGATTCATTTGTCTTAACATGCTGCGTCCTAATAAAGTATTGGCACTAGAGCTGGCTATTGGCGTGTGCGGCCACTTTCTTGTTTTTTCAAGATTCCCTCTAACATTCATTCCCTAACCATCATCAAAAGTGCCCTTGTCTCAACGTACTCCAACCGTAAGCAGTGGTGTCATGCTCGTAGAACGCAGTACCACACCGTGGTACCAGTAATTTTTTGACGTGCACGCGCAGGGACGGAGCGGAGCGGTGCTACTGCTGCTGTGTGTCACGCTAGAACACGTCCTCCAGTAGGCTACTGCTGCTGTGTGTCACGCTAGAACACGTCCTCCAGTAGGCTACTGCTGCTGTGTGTCACGCTAGAACGCGTCCTCCAGTAGGCTACTGCTGCTGTGTGTCACGCTAGAACGCGTCCTCCAGTAGGCTACTGCTGCTGTGTGTCACACTAGAACGCGTCCTCCAGTAGGCTACTGCTGCTGTGTGTCAAGCTAGAACGCGTCCTCCAGTAGGCTACTGCTGCCTCCTCCACCATTGTCTGACTATTTTAACTTTACTTTTGTGTCTAAAACTCTCATACACTACACTATTTAACAATAGGCTTAGGCAGGCTATGCAGCTGTTCTGTGGGCATGCCGCAAAGCGCACATGCACGCGTGTGCACGTGCGTGCGTGTGACGTTCCGTGGTACCAGAAAAAAAATCACCATGACACCACTGACCGTAAGCAAAGATTAAATTAGTGAGGATCAAAAAAAGGACAAGAAATACATACACATTATGTACACAGTATGGTTTATGAATTAATTGGACATGGACAGTTCGATGTCTGAGGAAGAGTTTGACGCTTAAATCGTCACTTTCTTCTTGGTGGCATATAGCAACAGACGTTGGTAATAATATGGGAGTGCGGTATATTATTTTACAGGACACCCTAGGGCGGCGGTGGTTCAGGGGTAGAGTGCCTGGATGGTAACCGCAAGGTTGCCAGTTCAAACCCGGGCTCCCCCAGAGTTACTGTCGAAGTGTCCTTGAGCAAGACACTGAACCCCCAATTGCTCCCGATGTGCTAGTTGGTGCCTTGCATGGTTTCCGCTGCCATCGGTGTATGAATGTGTGTGTGAATGGGTGAATGTAATGCACAATCTATGTATAGCGCCTTGGATAAAGGCGCTATATAAATGAACCATTTACCATTTACCATTTTACCCTATAGTCCCTACCATGTGGCCGGGTGGGAGCAGTGTGGGCTATAGTGACGAGTAGTGTGGGCGTGTCTCTGGTGTGAACTCCAACTTCAGTGTTTCCAGAAGAGATCTAGACCAAACACTTCCGTGAGAAGGCTGCAGCAAGTGTTCGGGTGAGCCTAAAAGATAGCTAGCTTTTGTGATCGCTAAGGTTGACATGCTGCATGTTTAGTTAACCAAACTGAATTGGTCTCCCGTATAGGAACGACAGTCAGTTCCGACAAGGAAAGGAGAGGAGGCAGTGAGTTAGCAACTCGCGTTGAAAAGGTATTGCTTTTGTTCTGGTTATTTGCACTGTGTGCTGTGGTAATGTTTGTATTGTAATTTGTTAGTAATGAAGGCAACGTGTCATGGTTTCCACAGAGGGATGCAATGAGAGCAGAGTGCTCGCCATTGTAATCTGTTTGTGTCGTCGTCCACGCTGAGGGTAGTGCAGTCATTAATTAAAGTGCAAGTTCTCTCTCTCTCTCTCTGTCATATTAGCGTTGTGTTTATTTGTATTTTCGGGATGTGTATGATTAATCCAAATGTAACTAAAAAGGTAATTTGAATGTGGTTATTTCTAGTGAGCAACATGCTGTCTGGGAACTCAACCTGTGTGTTCATTGACTCAACGTGCACTCAGCTGTAGCAGTTTGTATCTTTGGTGAGCCCTCAGTTCATATTGATAGGCCAGTTATATGTGTTCGTTTTGTATGGTAACATACAATGCTCAAATACTGCATGCTGTGTATTTATTGGTTTCATTTCCATGTCTTGCACAGGTGTGATCACGATTCACGAGTGGTCACTGCTTTAGCCTTACACTAAATCAACTTATAGTAATTCCGAGAAGGGGTTTAGTTCGTTAGGGAGAGTCTGTATTCATGTGTGTTTTAACCGGTCTACTTTTAGTATTAACCATGTGATAAATTGATTGTAATAAAGTCTATATTTTATATTTTCTAATAAAGATTGTATATTTTAATAATAAAGGTGGTTGCACACCGGACGCGTTTTTCGGAAAACCGATGGAGAAACCGATGGAGGAGCTAAAAATCCGAAGAACGCGCCCGGTGTGCAGGGACCTTTAGTCTGTGGTCCGTCTAGTGTGTACCTATAGCCTCTGGTTACACTCAGATGGTTTATTTCATCAAAGTACAGCAGCAAAGGCTCACACAGGAGCCTGCATGGCTGCGCTGACCACCAGTGGTGGTGGCCTGCCCCAACTGTAGTAGTTACATGGCCTGTGGTACACACGGAAAATCACTGGCAACTCCTTAACCTGGGCTCTTCAAGAATGCAAATAGCCCCTACAGCAGGGGTTCCCAAACTTTTTTGGACCAGGTACCCCTTTTAGGGTAGACATTTTTCCAGGTACCCCCTCATCTGAAGCGGCCGCAGAAACCTTTCAAGTGTCCTGAGTCTTTTTGTTGTTTCTGCAGCATGTGTCCTGCTGTTACTGTTTGGGGTCACGACAGGTTGACTGATGTTGTGGTTTTAGTAATCATGTCAGCTATTGGCCCAAAGCTAACATGGGAGAAACACAATGAACAACACAAAAAATATGTTTATTGCGCAACTTGGCAGAAATGACCACATAGATAAACATAATTGAGTACCACAGACGAATAACAGTCTAAGTCCACACTATTGATCCATAATATATAAATGATAGATAAGGGTTCAGGACAACAAGGCCTTTTCGTGGAGGGGTCAGTCTGAAATTTGGACTTAGACTGTTTTTCGTCTGTGGTACTCAATTGTAATGTTAAAAATAAAAAGAATATATATTTCGGGTACCCCCTGGCTATGCGTCGCGTACCCCTAGGGGTCCGCGGACCCCACTTTGGGAACCGCTGCCCTACAGTACATGTTTATGTTTGAGCAGGAAGAAACTTCCAGACGGACAGAGGAAGCAGGAAGAAACTTCCAGACGGACAGAGGAAGCAGGAAGAAACTTCCAGACGGACAGAGGAACAAAGGCTAAACCATCTGTTGTCCTCCTATCAATAGATCAGTGGAATGCATGCCTTAAAAGGATCCCTGGCTAATAAGACAAATATGCCTTAGAATATTATACTTGCCCTCTAAAACAAAACAAAAACAAAAAAACACCTTGAATATTTTATTTCTTTCATAAATAAAGCATCTTACCCTACCCTACAAAAAACATGCAGTAATCCTGGTCTCTAAACCGCCTCCCCCTGGCCAGCCGGGGCGCCTGATGGAGGGGAAAGGAACTGGTTGGAATAACGTGTTCCTTCCATGCGCTACGTCCAACCAGGGAAACACCCTGTCAGGTGTAAAGGAACAACTTGGACACTCAGGCATGAAGGAAGCATGAGTTCAAGTCCGTTGCTCTCCCCATGTCCCCCATATATGGGGACTAGGTTGGCGGAGGGTGTGTAGAGCCCAGGATCACATTAGATAATTGACACACGGGTGAAAAATGGGTTACAAATTCGTGGGATAAAAATGATTAAAAAAAAATAATAATAATCGTTCAGTCAATAGGGACTGCTAGTTGATGATGTCATATGCCCATGTGTGGTCTAGCCCTATGGAATTATGGAATGCATTATGCTAATAAAAAACAATGTGATACTTCCTAAAGTTAATCTGAGCATCAAAGCAATATTTAAAATGTTTTTTATTAGCACGTGCATTCCATAATTCCATAGGGCTGGACCACGCATGGACATATGACATCATCAACTTGCGACAGCTATAGCAGTCCCTATTGAGTGAAAGATTCTATATTTATGAAAGAAATAAAATATTTAAGGTGTTTTTATTTGATCTTTTTAGTAATAGAGGGCAAGTATAATGTTTTAAGACATATTTATCTCATTAGCCGCAGGGATCCTTTTAACCGATTTTGGGCGCTAACCCCTTTGTGTTTTAAACATTATGTTATAATTTAGCTATTGAAAAATAGCAGATCTACAAGCTCATAGCGCGCCACCGAGTGGCGCGCTACGAGCTTGTAGGTCTTCTATTTTTGAAAGATCGTAGAAATGTGGCGCAAATCTTTGAATATATATTCTTTCAAAGTGAATGTTTTTAACTCAGGTCTAAATGGGTTAAGACCCCCTGCAGGCCAGCTCCTCTGAGTCTCTGACCAGTTAAAGTGAGCTGAAGCTAGTATGCCATAATATTGCAGTTATTCCTTGAACCTTGAACCCTTATCCATGCAGTTTGCAGGAAAATGTATTCCAGGAAAACACATGTTCTTCTGTCCGGCACCTGATAATGTATCATGTTCGGCTGTCCTTTTTTGGTAAACTTTCTACAGTTCAATAACTGTCCCAAATGTTATCCGTCGTCCCTGTGATGTGCACGGCGTAGGGATGAGCGCACGGCCGTTGTTTCTACTGCGCTGTACTGTATTAAGCCATTTTGGGCGGGAACCCCTGTTGGTGTTTTAAGCATTATGTTATACTTTAGCTATTGAAAAATAGCAGATCTACAAGCTCATAGCACGCCACCGAGTGGCGCGCTATGAGCTTGTAGGTCCGCTATTTTTGAAAATTCGTGAAAATGTGCCTGAAATCTTTGAATATATATTCTTTCCTAGCGAGTTTTTAACTCAAATGGAACAACATATTTTCAGATGGTGGTCGACGGCCAAATACATCTAGTTTTGGGGGTCTTTGACATGAAAATGTTTGAAAACGACTGACACAGAAACATAGGGTTTTTCAGAAAACTGTCAGGAATTAGAAGGCATTTGTAGAATCGTCCTCAGGTCAAAATGGGTTAAGCAACGCATAACTGTAACTGTATACCCACACACGGGCTATAGCGAGAGCGCACGCATCCTCCTTTGTACGAGGAAGGAAAAAGAGAACAGGGGAAGGAGAGAGAGGCACCTCTGGAGATAAGACTATAGTCGAATTAACCCATTTTGATCTGAGATCAGATTCTAAAAATGTCTTCTACATCCTGACAGTTTTCTGAAAAAGCTATGTTTCTATGTCAGTCGTTCTTCGATTTTTCAAAAAATAGCAGACCTACAAGCTCGTAGCTATGAGCTTGTAGATCTGCTATTTTTCAATAGCTAAAGCATAACATAATGCTAACACCAAAAGGGGTTCCCGCCCAACATGGGTTAATCCTCTTGATGAAGCATCAGACACGGCCCCAGTCTGTTTATCTGCCAGTCAAACACCCTAACAGGGCTGGATGGGAACATGGAGGAGAGATTATAGGCTCTCATGTGTAGACCACACATGTATAGTCTATACTTGTGCGCCTGTGTGTATGTGTGTGTGTGTGTGTGTGTGTGTGTGTGTGTGTGTGTGTGTGTCAGCTGTAGGTAGTTGCTGATAAGGCATGTGACACAGCATGGCATCGTGAAAGTACATCATCTTAAAAGAACAATAGACAATACCGCCATTCCCTCCCCCCGCATGCGTTATAAGCCCGGCAGCAACGTTGTTCTCATCTTGATTGTTGAGTTAATCACTCAGGCCGCGTTTTGGCATCATTTTACATCGCCGAGGTAATTAGCGGCCACTTTGTGATGTTAACCCATTCACGGCGGGAACCCCTTGTGTTGCATTATGCTATACTTTAGCTATTGAAACATCGCAGATCTACAAGCTCGTAGCGCGGCACTCAGTGCCACACTACGAGCTTGTCGGTCTGCTATTTTTGAAAAATCGTGAAAATGTGGCGTAAATCTTTGAATATATATTCTTTCAGAGCGTTTCTAACTCAAATCTTTGCTGCTGGGGAGGTCCCTGGAACAACATATTTTCAGATGGGGGTCGGCGCCCAAATACATATAATTCTGGGGCTCCTTGACATGAAATAGTTTGAGAACAACTGATATAGAAACATACGTTTTTTCTGAAAACTATCATGATTTAGAAGACATTTGTAGAATCTGGTATCAGGTCGAAATGGGTTAATTGCCCACTACTTAGTGCTGCTTTGTGCATTTTCAGATAGATGAGTATGGCGTATATGGCGTCAAGTCAGCACAAAAATAACCACCCGAAATGTCTGGATAATAAGGAACACGTACAGTACGGTATGAACAATGGTCTAAGGTCTTTATTCAATTATTACTAGGGATGTCCCCATACACTTTTTTTGTTACCGTTCCGATCCAGATACCACAATTTCTGTGTTAGCCGATACCGAATATCCATACCAGATAATAATATTTATAAGAATACGAAAAATAAAATTACTTATTTTATCTCGTGTTGTTAAAAGGACCCCTGGCTAATAAGACAAATATGCCTTCAAATATTATTCCTGCCCTCTATAACTAAAATAAAATAATAAAAACACCTTAGGCTAAGTATTTTATTTCTTTCATAAATATAGAATCTTTCACTCAATAGGAACTGCTCCTGTCGCAAGTTGATGATGTCATATGTAAAGCAAAGTTAGCAAAGTTACTATATTTACCCAGGGTAACTGGACTAAGCATCAGATACTTTTTAACTCTTTGAGTGTTTCAAGGATTTCTATATAGTTTGTAGACTTCTCTATGGCAGAATGGCGTTTTTGAATGATTTATTGAAAATTCTCTGTTGTGAATGTGTGACAACGAAAGACCTTCAGAGAAAGCTTGACTTGTCTGCTTCCAGGAAAAAAATGAACTGAGTTGATACAATGTTTAGTTCTTGTGTTGGAAGCCATTTAAAAGAGCCTGCATTTACACTGTTTCTGTTTCTAGGACAACCAAAAAAAGTTATGCCCGGTTGAAGTTTTATTTTCTAAATAACTTGTTTTCTGCTGGGCGTACATAGCCATGCAATATCTCATTTTAAAGGGTGAGTTGTCTAGTTCAATTAAAATAAAATAAAAAGTTTCTCACATGTACCACTGTAGATATTTTGCCATCTATAAATAGCATGGTCAGTCATGATCAATCTGACCTATCCAGCTAAAAGTCCCCATAGCTCTGAAATTGGAACATCATATAAACTCAATTCTTTTTTGGGGTAAAATTAGACATTCTAACGCACATTTTGATATATACCATGTTTACATAGTCTTACCAGTACCTTGTCTATTCATGCATGTATCTCAAAAACCTGTTATGAAGAAACACAGTTTTGATAAAAAACACATCCAAGGACATTGTTTTGATATGACTTGGTGCCCATGATATGTATCAAAATATAGACTTGAATGTATACTGTATTATAAAAAAGAAATTGAGTTATTACCATCTACCGTTACAGAGTAAATCACAGTTGAAACTTGCTTAGTCATATACAATAAACCTCACAATAGTGAACAAAATAGTCATGACAGGTCTAACTCATTGTAAAAGAGTCTTTTATTTTTTACGACTACTAACATAATAAAATGATAAATATTACAGAAAATAAGTAGGCCTACATACAAAACAGTTACTCCTCCCCTAGCTCTGATCCATAGCTCTAAATGCGCATTTAGAGCTATGGATCAGAGCTACTCCTCCCAAACCCAGTCCTTGACGGTGTGTGTGTGTGAGTTAACCTGACTCCGCCATATGGGGCAGCAGAGTGTACAGTGTGTTCCCCCCTCCTGCTCCCATCTGGGAACTCTCAGGCAGACTTGATGCCCGGCCACAAAACGGCCTGGCCAATCAGCAGCAGCTTCTAGCAACTTCTAGCAGCAGCTTCTAGCTTCTACTAGTTGCTGCTGATTGGCCAGGCCGTTTTGTGAGCAACTTCGCTTCTAGCTGCTGCTGATTGGCCAGGCCGTTTTGTGGCCGGGCATCAAGTCTGCCTGAGAGTTCCCAGATGGGAGCAGGAGGGGGGAACCCAGTGTACTCTCTGCTGCCCCATCTGGCGGAGTCAGGTTATGTGTGAGTAGGCTAAATAAAAAAAAACACCCAAAAACTGCCCCCCCTGAAATGAATGAATGAATGAATCCGGTTCAGTGTCGGAGAACGCCATCGCAGTCTTGACTCTTCATCCTCCTCCTCCTCCTCATCTGATGCCAGTTCTAAATATATAAAAAGAAATAAACATTTTAGCTGTAGTCAGTGCACGCTACTATTACATGGCGTTTTACCCGGCTGCTGGCGATCAATGATTTTATTGTGCAGTGTCTTTGTGGGCCGAGTCGTGGCATGACAAATACAAATAGATGCTTGTATAAGTAGTATCACGATAAAATAATATGGCAACGTTAGAATGAAACACCAATGAGTGATCGCTGCCGCTGGTAATGTAGCTAGCTGCCCAGGGTATATCCAGCACCATTGCGTCGCAATCATCCAGCAACATTGGTACTGGCTATTGCCCGGGCTTGTGGCCCGGCCAATAGCCAGTACCATTTGTGCAGTGTTTGTTAGCAACTACTACTAGCCAACAGCCAGTGGAATGTGGTGACGTGATGGTGCTGGATATACGCTGGGCAGCTACATTACACGCGATCACTCATTGGTGGTGTCATTCTAACGTCGCCATATTATTTTATCGTGATACTAATTATACAAACATCTATTTGTATGCCACGATGCCACGATTCGGCCCACAAAGACACAGTACAATACATTCATTTGATCAGATGTTTTTGTTAGCTACGTCGATCACCTATAGTACCGACCCTTGTTATATATTCTCCGACTATGCCTGTCACGATGACTAAACCAGTTAGATCTATCCATATATGGTTCTACCACATCTATCTGATATCAGCACTAGGTCGGCTCGGGCCAAATATAGGGATCGTCTTACTAGACATGTCATATTAGGGCATTTTCGAATACAATAAAATTACCTTTTAGCGAAGGCATCAGCCTTGGTGGTAACTCCGGTGGGGAGAAGAAAAAACATTGCACACGTGTAATCCGCGAGGGTGGATGTTGCAGCCCGGCCAACGGTCTGGGACTGGAGAATGCCACTGGACACGGATGGATCATTTTTCAGATTGTTTTTTTTGCGGCGACTGCAAACCTGGCTGAAAAACTCTTCCTCCAGTGCCCACCTCGGAGGAGTCAACCAACCCCCCTGTTCACTGGGGGCTGGGCGTCAGTTTCCAATAGGAAAGCATACACGTGTGTCACGTGACACGGGAATTCTGGGAAATGTAGTTGATATTTATGCTCAATACTCAATACAGAGGTGCGGACCGAATTAATGTATTGGTATTAGTAAAAAAAGAGAACTACGGAAAATCACGTACAGGGCAGAAAAGACTAATGCAAAACTCCACGTGTTTTCCAGTAGTAATCTGTCTAAGGGTTAACGTGCCGGTCCAGGGATACGAACTGGCGACCTTCCGGTATCAAGACCGCTCCGCAAACCGTTCGGCCACCGCTGCCACATGTCCATGTGTGGTCCAGCCCTATGGAATGTATGGAATGCACGCGCTAATACAAAACAACTTAATACTTCCTAAAGTTAATATGAGCATTAAAGCAATATTTTAAATACTTTTTATTAGCATGTGCATTCCATATATTCCATAGGGCTGGACACACACATAGACATATGACATCATCAACTTGCGACAGGAGCAGTTCCTATTTGAGTGAAAGATTCTCTATTTATTATATATATTTAAGGTGTTTTTATTATTTTATTTTAGTCATAGAGGGCAAGTATAGTGTTTTAAGACATATTTTGTCTTATTAGCCAGGGTTCCTTTTAATAGCAGACTCCTCACTGCAGTGAGGAGTCTGCTAGCACTTGCAGTTTTGGGCAACTCCAAAGCAAACTGCACATGCCCCAATTTTGCCCCAAACATGCCCCATTTTATTTACCTGCCATAGTGTCAACCCCTTACCCCTGTGTCGGATGGATGGTTAGATGGGCATATTCCACTTTTGACCCCATATGACCCCATATGACCAAAAAGGGCTACTTTTCTGATACCGATACTTTTCTGATACCGATACTTTTCTGATACCGATACAGTATCGGGAAATCTCTACTTATTGCCAGTGGTGGAAGGTAACTAAAGCACATTTACTTAAGTACTGTACATAAGTACAATTTTGAGGTACCGTATCTGTACTTGATGAGTATCTCCAATATCCGATACTTTTATTTACTTGTATTCCACTACATCTCAGATCCAAATATTGTACTCCACAACATTTTTTTTAACTTTAGTTACTTGATCATTATTTCAAAACATACATTACTGACTTCTATATAGCCTATATACATTTGGCCATTTTAAGGAAAAGCAGATATAGGCTACTCATCTCCTGGCTCACAGAGTGATTAGCCTACTAATGATTGACTCATTGACAGGTGCTGCCACTTTGGGAGCATGGCTGAGGATGTCTGTTGGAGAGAGTGTGAGACAGACTCCACGGTGCTTGTACAGCGCAGTACATTCTCATCAGACATGATATTTTGCTAAAGTGTAAGGTATTATAGGCTATAGCTATAAGCTCTGTATCTGGTTAATTGCGGGAGGATGCGGGATTCGCGGGGGATCGCTGGTTTTATCTGTCGTGAGTGACTGTGTAAAAAAATCGTCCATCGATCATCTGACAGCCCGGGCCCCCAGGAGGTCCGGGCCGGGGGGAGACCACCCCCCCTTCCCCCCCGGTAGGTCCGCCCCTGAATACATCATATATATATATATATATATATATATATATATATACACATCATATATATATATATATATACACATATATATATATATATATATATATATATATATATACACACATATACATAAAACAATAGTTATCATGAATCGTACCACTGTTACGTAAACTAAGAACGTAACAGTGGATTATCATAAAATGCTATCTGAGTTACATAACTCACATTGAAGCCACACTCAATAAGCCTGTCATTAGGAACACACTGTTTATTCTGTTTGATTATAGCGTTGACGTCGCCATTTTGCACATTTCCATATCTTGTTCTAATCACTGTTCCGAGTCTTTAATATGTCAACGCTCCATATGTCGCTGCATCCGTTGACAGCTGCATCTACGTAAACACTGTGAGCTACGTAGGCTATTCTATATTTAAATAGCTATATTCACTGGGTTACCATAACAACCTGGGTCAAGTGTCATTGTGTTTGTTCAGCATGATTCATAATCATATTTCTTTTCCTTTGCCAAAGTTATCGAGACTAAAAGTACTTTGTGAAGAGCATCAGAAAAGGAAGTATAGAAAGACGGAAATACAAGTATACAAATGGTAAATAAATGGTAAATTTATATAGCGCCTTTATCCAAGGCGCTTTACATAGATTGTGCATTACATTCACCCATTCACACACACACATTCATACACCGATTGCAGCGGAAGCCATGCAAGGTACCAACCAGCACATCAGGAGCAATTTGGGGTTCAGTGTCTTGCCCAAGGACACTTCTACATGTAGACAGGAGGAGCCGGGATTCGAACCGT